>NW_010545132.1:0-1827 GCF_000687285.1 Phaethon lepturus
GTTCCTCTTGTGGGGTTTTACCTGGTGGCAGACCAAGTTCCAGGCATAAAATGCTCCCCGGAATTTGGCTCTGAAGTAACGTGCGGTGAATTCCGTTGGCTGAAGAGTTTACCTTAGCTCTGTGGTTGTGATGACTGCCGTCCAGAAGCGGGCAGGGAACTGTACTGGGACGCCGGCAGTCGCAGGCACCCACGCTGCTCTGGCTCAGACCCGATCGCCCCGGTGGCCTCGCACTGCAGCGCGGCTCCTGCCGGGGAGGGGAACTGGCCTGGGGTTTGGGTGCGAGGTGCGGTCGGGCCGCACAGCGTCATCTCGCTGAGATGCAATCCTCTGCCGAAGCCTTTGCTGTACTTCTCTGTGCCCGGCGAGGCCTGGTGTAACCGTTGAACCTTTTCCCTTTGCACAACCGTCATGTTTCCGACGGCCCGAATGACAGCTCGGTTCCTGTAATCCCCGAGCAAAACGCGAGCCTACGTCCCCAGATGGCTGAGCAGAGTCCTTCAGCGGCAAACGATGCATCATTGACCATGTCAGGCTGAATTAGCAGGCAGGCTCGTCACATTAAGCTCAGGCTCTGAGCTGGCAGTCGCTGTGCTCTAGTGTCACTCGAGCTGGCTGTCACACTCCCATCCCCACCTCTGCAGCCATGGGAAATCTCTTTGGGCAGCACACAGATAATACACCCAGTAATGAAGTAGCTTGAGGGAACAGCTTACTGGCAAACGGGAGCGCAGACTGACGCCTTTCTAGTGTATTGAGTTGCCGTGAGAGCGTCATGTGTGAAGGCGTTACTTACACCGCTCCTTGCATATGCTGTCCTTGCTGCATCCCTCCATTCCCCCATGTTTACATGAGGTATGCTTACTAACCTAAAGGCAAACGTGTGTAGCTCTCTTCCCGTTCCTTCCATCTGTCCCTGCCCTGTGCATTCCTCTTCCCTGTCTCTTCTTGGGCCCCTCACTCCAAGAAGGACGTTGAGGTGCTGGAGCGTGTCCAGAGAAGGGCAACGGAGCTGGGGAGGGGGCTGGAGCACAAGTCTGATGAGGAGCGGCTGAGGGAACTGGGGGTGTTCAGTCTGGAGAAGAGGAGGCTGAGGGGAGCCCTCATCGCTCTCTACAACTACCTGAAAGGGGGTTGTGGTGAGGTGGGGGTTGGTCTCTTCTCCCAAGTAACCAGCGATAGGACGAGAGGAAACGGCCTCAATTTGCACCAGGGGAGGTTTAGACTGGGTGTTGGGAAAAATTTCTTTAGTAAGAGAGTGGTCAGGCATTGGCACAGGCTGCCCAGGGAGGTGGTGGAGTCACCATCCCTGGAGGTGTTCAAAAAACGTGTAGACGTGGCACTTCAGGGTATGGTTTAGTGGGCATGGTGGTGTTGGGTTGATGGTTGGACTTGATGATCTTAAAGGTCTTTTCCAACCTTAATGATTCTGTGATTCTCATCTCTTACCTCTGTCACTTCACTGTGAAACAAATGCAGAAAAGTCAAAAGAAAAACCTGTGCTGACCTGGTTGTCTCAAGAAATATATTTCTGTTAGAAATGCTCAAGGAATTTCAGGTTCTGCTTAACAGTGACAAAACAAGGTGGAAGTTTTGGGGGTTTTTTGGCCAAAGAAAGAACAGTTGCTGCAGCAGAGATCCGAGTCCGGTTTAGCAGGCTCTCGCTGCCTCACAGCAATCTTACTGTGCCAGTGTCTCTTTCAGAAGTAAAAGGCTTTCGTGTCTGCTTGTCCTTCTGTTGATACAGTTAGAAAGGTGTCGGGTTGCCTTGGTGAGAGCATGGAGGGTGGGATGGAGAGCTGCCAGCCAGAGCTGCGCGGGCACCCG
>NW_010545132.1:1864-2146 GCF_000687285.1 Phaethon lepturus
GAGCGCCCCCCCTGTGCCGGGTGCTGGCGTGGGGCGGGTGGGGCAGCCGGACCCTCTCCCTGGGCACTGATGCTCTGCTTCCCGTCCCGCAGGTACCCGTGCTCCGGCCCATGGACCTGATGGTGGAGGCCACCCCCCGGAGGGTGTTTGCCAACGCACATACCTACCACATCAACTCCATCTCCGTCAACAGCGACTACGAGACCTACATGTCGGCAGATGACCTGAGGATAAACCTGTGGAACTTTGAAATCACCAATCAAAGTTTTAGTATCCTTTGGT
>NW_010545133.1:0-1422 GCF_000687285.1 Phaethon lepturus
GGTGGAAGAACCCATATTTGGGACAACAGAAGTAGTTTTGAAATTTTCTTTTTCTAGACTCCAAATTTTGATTGAATAAGCTATATACTAAGCTATATTTAGGGAGTTTGCACACTCGCAAGTTCAGCAGCTACAGATTTAAACGTCCAAGTCATCCAGGAAACATTTGACAAATAAATGTTTTGCAAGATCTTTATATAGACATTTGCCTGAACAATTTAACTAATATCACATACATACTTCAGAGCATTAGATCGTGTGCTGTTGCTACCTCTTGCATGACCAAAATCTTACTCCCCTGAAAAACATGTAGACTCTATAAATAAGAACCACCTCCTAAGCACTGTTCTTCATTCCTTAAATCTATTTTTCTTTAAGCATGTGGTCAAAAGTAAAGCTAGCTCTAACTGTTGGAATTCTATCTTTTGTAGAAAGTACTGTTTTGCATGTGGAAGTCTCTGAAGCACAATATAGACTAGTTTTGTGTAACCAAGACAGCTATCGCATCTACTGTATAGATACTTATTAAAACAAGACTACAATGGCATTTTCAATTAGTTTAATACATAAAAATATATAAAAAAATCTCTAGGAAAAAACCTAACTCATTTCCCTTAGCTTAAATCTGAATTTGAACAAGAAACAAGAGTCCAAGAACGTCGTGGTTTAGCCCCAGACGGCAACTAAGCACCACGCAGCCGCTCGCTCACTCCCCCTCCCGCAGTGGGACGGGGAAGAGAATTGGGAACAAAACTCGTGGGTTGAGATAAACACGGTTTAATAGGACAGAAAGAAAGAAGGGAACAACAATGATAATACCAACAAAGGAATGTACAAGAACAAGTGATGCCCAATACAGCAATTGCTCACCACCCCGTGATCGACAGCCCGTCCCCAAGCAGCGATTTCCGCCCCCCGGCCAACTCCAGTTTATGTACTAGGCATGACGTCGTATGGTAGGGAATATCTCTTTGGCCAGTCTGGGTCAGCTGTCCCGGCTGTGTCCCCTCCCAGCTCCCCGTGCACCCCCAGCCTGGCCAGCACAAGAAGCTGGACTGTCCTTGACTGCTCAGCAACAACCCAGAACATCAGCACCTTATCAACAGTTTCTCATCCCAAATCCAAAACACAGTCTCACACTAGCTTCTGTGAAGAAAACCAGCTCTATCCTGGCTGAAACCAGGACAAAGAACAAGGCCAGTCCCTGCCTTATTAGGGATTTTTAAATTCAGAGTACACCTGTGACTGATTTAAATTACTATACTACTACACTGCATACTGGGATTTCTTCTAAACTGCCATCTTGTACTTCAAGCTGAAATCTCACTTTCCACTGTTAAAAAAATAACAGCTTCTAGCTGTTAAAATTATGAAGTAAATGTCAAAAGTGTAGAGGCTAAGGAGTATCAGGGAGTGTGAGAG
>NW_010545133.1:1610-1997 GCF_000687285.1 Phaethon lepturus
CAGACAGGGGGCTCTGGAATGTGAGTGCCAGGAACATGAGGACTCTGATGAAGGTCCATCCAAGGGGGTGCCTAGGGTGAGTCAGCCATCCCCACACATCAAGATGTCCTCTGTTAAGAAAAAAAGGAGGGTGATTGTCATAGGGGACTCCCTTCTGAGGGGTACGGAGGGCCCAATATGCCGACCAGACCCAACCCCCAGGGAAGTCTGCTGCCTCCCTGGGGCCCGGGTGAGAGATGTTCCTAGGAAACGCCCTGGTCTTGTATGGCCCACTGATTATTACCCACTGTTGGTTATGCAGGTTGGCAGTGATGAGGTTGCGCTAAGAAGTCTAAAAGCGATTAAAAGGGTCTTCCGAGTGCTGGGGTGACTGGTTGAAGGATCAGG
>NW_010545134.1:0-2944 GCF_000687285.1 Phaethon lepturus
GCAGCCGCCCTCCCCGTCCCGGCTCTCCCCGAGGGGGCCGGCAGGACCGCATTTGCTGAAGAGCTGTGAGGAAAAATCAATGAACACGGTGCAGTCAAAACAGATTCTGGCAGAGCCTGCACCATCCTGAAGTGAATATTACTTGGGACTAAATTGTTTTCCTTATCTAGCAGTTTGTCCTAAGGAGCTGGACTTAGCCTCCCAGCGAACCCAATAAGTCTTTCGGTTTGACTGGAAACTCCACATTTTTCCTTTTTAGAAAAATGTCACAGACATTCCTCTGTTTCATTACTCTCTGCTGCTTCTCCTTTCCCTCCTATTAAAGCTCCGGCAAGGGGAGGCTGAGCCGAGCGCCAGCCTGGAGCTGGACACAGGCCCAGACTGTCTGGACGTGGCTCAACAGTGGAAAGACCTATTGTTTTGCTTGGCAGGCTACTGGTATTTTTCCTTATGCCCAGAAAGGCTGCGCCAATTTACAGCCCGTGACCTGGGGAGGGGGAGGAAGAGCCAGACTTGCGTCCCACCCTTTTCCCCTCCAGTAATCTCAGTCTGTGGAGGCACCTCACGCCCTCCCAACGGGCAGGGAGCATCGTCCTGAAAATTAATTCCTATATTCAGAGCAGCAGTCCTCTCTCCCCTCCAGGTACCCCGTGCCCCTCACTCAGGTTTATCATCCAGCCAGGATCTGCTCCTCAACATAACCCCAGGGATCGGGTCGCCTGCCCGGCTCCAGAGCAGCCTCCCCGAGCCCTTCCCATGCTCGCGGGGCCGCTGCAGCCCCCTGCGCGCCCCGGGGGATGGCTGGCACGTCCTGCTCCTGGAGAGAAATCCCACCAGCGCGGCCCCCCGATGCTATCTTGGAACTTCCAGTGCTGGGGTGAGCAGGAAGCACAGGGCTGTGGGAAAACTCAACAAGGAAGTTCGCTGAGGTTTCTCACACCACCAAGCAGGTTTGCTCCCTTCTCATTCAAAGTGCTGGGCACAAGTTCAGGTCAGGACTTGCCTTATCACGAACTGTTTCTTCCAGGCCCTGATACCATCAGCAGGTTCCACCGTCCTGCTCCTGCAGCATCCCCAAAAACGCAGCCCCACGCTGGGGCAACTGCACCAAGGCTCTCCTGAACACCGTGTTTGCGCAAGAGACAAGGCTCGTCCCTAACCATCACGCCATGGTGTGGCACTTGGTGTGTATCATGCATCGAAGTCAGGGGGTCTTTAGGCAGTTTCCGTGACAGAACTAGCGCACGAGCTCTTCCCCTCCTCACCACTTGAGCCAGCACCATCAATCTGCTTGGCCAGTTGTCCGCGGCAGGAGTTGGGGGAAGCGATCCGCACGCCATCGCCAGCATCGGCCAGGCAAGGCCCTGGCACAGAGAGCGGCTCTGATCAAGCTCAACTTCTGGAGGCAGAGCTGGTTCCCGTGGCATGCCAGGCTCTGGCGGCGGCCGGGAGCCCGAGTGGGAGCCCATGGACCAGCGGCTCCCGGACCGGCTGCCCGTGCCAGGCGGGCAAAGCCAAAGCCATCCCTTGCACCGTGAGGGGCATCGGCGTTGCAGGGACCGCAACACGGCGTGGCTGGCTCTTGCTCCCTGCAGTCGGCGGGGGAAGGAGCCGTAATCCCACACATGGCAAGTCTGCCAATATCCTGAACCTGCCCCGGGAAAGCTCCTTCTGGGGGATCAGAATGCGGAAAAACTCAACATTTCATCAAGAGCCCTCTAAGACTCTCCCCACCCCAACGCCTGAATCGCCATTTACCTTCCTAAGACAGGAATCGCTGCAGTGCTTTAGGAAACTGTAAAATCCTGTACTTCAGCAGCAAATACCTCCCCAGGACTGGGGGAGGTTTCCAGGCCTGCCCTTTTATCTGTCAGCAGAGACAATGCTCAAAAAAGGAAAAAAAAGGAAGGAGTAAAGCAGAGGGCTTGTTTAGTTTATGCATCCCTCCAGCTTTTCACATTAATTACTCCTCTTTCCTCCCAGGCCTCTGCTTGCCAAACACTGCACCACAAGCTGGGCTGGGCTGTGGCAGGCAGCATCGAAGGAAAAGCCCCATGAGCCCAAACTGCCACTTCCCCGCTGTCCCGCGGCACACACCCGGAGCTGTTCACAAAACCTGGGTTTAAAGGTGAGCTGAAGAGCAAGTGTGAACGCAAGCCAAGTCCCATGACCTGCACCAGTTCCTGCCTCATCCTCAGCCCCAGGCTCTCCCGTGCCCCTGGCTCACACCGTGTATCGTGCCCGTCACGCAGCTTCTGCAGGGTACCCGGCGTGGCAGGGAGCACGGCACTGCCCGCCACGCCGGTCGGGCTGCAGGTGCAGAGGGAGGTTGGGTTTGGACCCTGCCATGGTTAAGTCCATCTGTCCTCAGCCAGAGCCTGAGGAGACGAGACCCCTCGCCCGGACACCTGCGGCACGCCCACGCGCGGGCAGCAGGGACGTGCCTGCTCCTCCAGGCGCGCTCTCGGGTGCAAGGCAGACGGCTGCAGCCTGGGCTCCGTCCAGCGCAGGGTGCAAACTGCTGCGGCGAGAGCCCAGGCTGTGGGACCACCAAGCGTGCACAGCACCCCAGGGAATCTGTGTTTCTCTGGTCCTCTCTGGTTTTTCAAGGACAGAGTGGGAGTAGGTAATCCAAACTAGGGGATGGCAGAGCAGTTGTAAACACAAAGCTTACCTTGCAAGTGTTCTGTTTGGTTTTATACTGGAAACGGTCCTAGAATCTAGCAAATGCAAACGAACTGCAGCAGAGCAGCACTGGCAGACAGAGCTGACTGCCCCAAGGCTTCAGCTGAGGGCTGATTCCAAACCCCCGGCTGTGGTTGCATCCAGCAATCACTCTGGTCCTCAGAAGCTGCATCTGAATGCCCCTGACCCGTGGGAAGCTCTCATGGAGAGCACTTACCACCCCACAACAGCAAACCTGGCAGGGCTTTCAAACCTGCCA
>NW_010545134.1:2975-9442 GCF_000687285.1 Phaethon lepturus
CAGGATGATGACAACAAAGACTAATTATTGCTCAGGTTCTGTGCTCCACCTACCACATTTCTACAACCTGCACAAACCCCCCCAAACCGTCTCAGACAGACTTCCACGTCCACAGACATGGATGGAAAGGAAGGGAAGCTGAGCGACAACAGGGCTAATCAGAAAGGAAATGGCCCTTGTAACTCAGCCAAGTCAAACGCTGATTGTCTCTTGGATTTAAAGTGCTGCTGAAGCAGGAGAGCTTTAAGAGCACACACAGTAATTGTCTTGCAAATAGGACAGTGCTGAGCTTTCCTCCTCAGCTTTGGAAAGGACATAGCAGGGTACAATACATGGCTGTCATCACAGGTCACAGAGCTGAGTTGACACCCAGTAGAAAGCTCATCTGTCACCTCCACTGAGAGTCCCTCTGAGGTCTCCTGAAGTACCTGCTCACAGTCCCCAAGCCCCAGTGACATGCTCCAGGCAGGGCAGGACACCCCGGCAGGGCTGCGTGTCAGTTCTCAGGGGTTGCATCTCCCCCAGTTCGCTCCTGTGGTCCTTTAAGAGGCGATTATTCATCTTTCCGGACTCTGTCCCACCTCATGGCAGCAGGACTGCAAAGCTGCTCTTGGCATTTCCATCTGTATTACTGCTGGCCAAGAAGCCAGCTTCCAGTCTGGCCGCTGCCCTTGACTCCCGAGCGTGGAGGCTCCTGGTGGGGACTGCTCCAGCTATGGTGGAGAAAATCTCTCCAAAGTATTTTCTCAAACCTTTCTATTGCCTGTTATTTTGATACCACGAGTCACCCCTGCGACAGGGAGGGAGAGGCCTCCCTTCCCCTTGGAAGGATAGCCACGCTTTGTCAGGAGGCTACTCGGTGCCAAAGCAGACCTCATGGAAAGCGGGTTGAGGGACACTCCTCAAATCAGGGAGGTCCTTCCTGACTCCTTTTCAAAGCATTTTCCAAGGAAACTGGATGCACTGGCAGCAATCTAGACTACTCACACGAGAAATTTCACTGGCTTTGGAGGCAGACAGCTCTTCAAGGTGGAAGGTGTCGGACATTTCTTGTCCTCGTAGCAAATTCCCTTCAAATTATTCTTTTCTGCCTACAAGGTACGGACAAGCCCAGAAGAGTAGGGGATCCTTCCAGCTGCAAGCACCAAGTCTTTTCATCACCAGTGCAGGTGAAATTATGCCTCCAAAGCCCACAAGCCCCAGGCCCAGGCAGCCCTCGGGCAGCAAAGAGGTGGCAGCACCTGGGAGGACTTGGGGATTGCCCTCGTCTGTGCTCTCCTGGGTGGCCATGGAGTTCAGCAAGCAGGGCTGTGCAGGAGGGGACACAGGGAGCCAGTCCAGGGCGATGACAGGATTATGTACTTTGAAACAGGGAAAGAAACAGTCCCGTGTTATGCCAGGTTTCCAGCTCAAGCCTTTGCCACGGCTCTTGTCTGCTCAGCACAGGCAGGAGGGAGAGGGGAGCTGGACCCCCATGGGGCTGGGGGCGGCTGCTGAGCCCTGGGCATGCCCCAGGCAGCCTGAGCAGGGCCGGAGCCAGGAGCCCACCCCACTGCATCCCAGCGGAGCCGGCACTGAGGACTGCCTCCAAAGGGTCTGGTGGTCTCCTCATGCGGGTCACAGCACGGCACTGCTCCCCCGTGGGAGCAGCCTGCTCAGCACAGCCTGCGTTCGCACCGCACCCTCTGCCTCGCCTGGCTCGGGGGCCACAGCGCGTGCCCAGCGTCCTGCTGCCGTACCCCAGCCCCACAGGGGCAGGAGGAGACCGGGCAGCTCCTCACCCGCCAGGCACCGGGAGCAGCCGTCCCACCAGCTCCCCTGCTCCCCGCCAAGTAAAGACTTAAGGAGCGTCCAGCCGAAATGCCCCGCAGCGCTGGAGGAGCGTGACTGACCCTGCGCAGCCGCTCTCGTAATGCCGGTACTGCATACACGCCAACACAGGGGAAGGTGCCGCCAGCACCCGGCCAGTGCGAACACGCTAATTTGGTTGAATTGCTTCAGAAACGGGATAAATAGGGAAGCAGTGGAGCAGCCAGTGACACCAGGCATGAGTAAACCCCAGTCTGGCAGACCAGATAACTTCATGACCCACACCGACTGGCCCTGCAGCCGGTTGCTCAGACACACCAAGGGGGATGTGCCTGGTGCTGGGCTCTCCTCAGCTGAACCACACAATCCCATCTGCTGTGGCCACCAAGGGAGCTCTCCCAGGGACCACCAGTTTGCCCAGTTACAAAGGGTTTCATCCCCCTTTGGAAGAGGCAACACCCCAGAGTTTTCTCTTTCACCCATGTGCTCACCCACGGCGTGAGCTTTGCACATCTCCGAGGGGCGAGACCATGACCCTTGGTCACAGGGCTCTGCCCTGGCCTGACATCAAAGCACAATGCCCCACTCGGGAGCAGCTCGAAGGGCTGAGCTGCTCCACAGGGATGGGGCTGCTATGGAGCAGGCTGGGTGCTGGGGTCAGACATCTGCAAACCCCAACTCTCCTGTTCGTCACACCGAAGCAGAACCTCTGTCAGGAGCAAAGGAGCTCTTCATTTGCATACGGGTAGCCCCAGGTTTTTTGTCTGGGTGTTCTGGGAGGGCAGCTGTAACTTTCAGAAAAATTACTAGCACAAAGAAATGCTGTGAGTATATTCATATGTACACATAGGAAAACAAATTGTGATTTTCAACATCAAAGATCAAATAATATTCTTGTTACAGCTAATTACACACCCCACAAGTACATCAAAGAAAGTGGTGTTGTTTCAAGATCCTCTTTCCTTGATTTACAGTGTGCATCAGGATTTCACATCTGACTGTCATACACTGCATTACCTTCTCTCCATTATTTAAAGGTATTCTGCACCGGTGTGACTTCAGTGTCTGGGGAAAAACAATGACAAGGGTGAACTCAGCCACCTATGTGGCACTGACTGGAAGCCAGCCAGCTAATGGTTTTGAACACTGATGTGAGATGTCCTTTCATAGGCTCCTAGAAATTTATGCCAGAAGGCATCAATAGATCGTACTGTCTCATTTCCAGTATACCACAGGCTTTTTTGTTTTAACCAGTTTGCCCTGTACTGAGCCAAATAGCTTCCTTGGCTGAGACACTTTTCAGAGAAGCATTAATCTTGGTTTGAAGATGTCTGTTTGCAGCATCTGCCACTTTCCTTGGCCTTTCCTTCCAGCAGTTAATCCCCACCGCTGTAGAAGTACTTGTACCCTCGCTTTAAATCAGCTCTCAGTCTGCTTCATAAGCTGACCAGCCTGAGCTTCACAAACTGCACTGAAAGACATTTTTCCGTGGCAGATCCCCCTGCCTCCTTCATCACTACAAAATATCTCAATCTTCTCAGCCAGCATGGCTTCAGGTGCTCCCCAGAAGTAACAAGCCAGGGTCAATATCAACAGAAAGATCTTGCTTATGGCAGGGAGTGCAAACCAGCCCCAAAAACTACCTTAGTCTCAGCCTCCAGATCATCAGCAGACCTTGCCTGAGGGACCAGGGACCACACTTCCCTCCACAGTTTTGGAAACCAGCATCAACACTCAACTAAATGTGAGCAGCAGTAATAGAAGAGCACTGGCCAGCATCAGGCATTACCAGACTCTGGGGCTGGAAAGAGCAACACGAGGGCGTCGGGCAAATTTGCCATGTCAGTGTAAGCAGGAACACCACTGTGCACAACTCACTGTCTGCGTTCCAGAGACATGAAGACAGTCTGGTCAGAAAAACACGCTCCTGCTCCCTTGTCTCCATCGTCTGCCCTGCTCTCCTTGTACGCACTTGGCACTGGAAGACTGCTCCACAGTGCCCGCTCCTCTGCTGAGGGTCTGCCCTGCTCAGCCCCTGATGCCAGCAGTCTGCACCAGCATAGCCAAGCTTGCACAAACCAAAGCGCAACGCAAGAAGATTGAGGCAGGACTGTGCAACCATCACAGTGTATTTAAGCTCACACATGGCGTGGGTGGCAAGCAGAGGTTCATGTGGCAGTGACGCTGCTCGCCCCTGCCCGGCTACCGGGGACCTTGCAGGAACCAGGGCACATGCAGCCGGGACAGGCACCAGCAAGTCCTGCCCAGCTCCTGCAGCCCCTGCTCAGCAGCTCACACATAGCCCCACAGGAAGGCTGAACTGATTGATTTAAAAGAATTGCAAGGGCTCTGTGGAAGTGATTTGTTACCAATTAAGGCGGAAGTCAATTAAGGCAATTGGTACAGGTTAAAGAAAAGATGGCCTAAGAAATTCCTAATTGACAGGGGAAAAAAAAAAGGACAAAGAACAGCCTTCCAGAAGCACTGCATTAGCCAAAGAGACCGAGGATGCTGTGAGGTTTCATGAGTTCATTGCATTTATGATCAGGGGGAATACAGAACTCCAGGGGCTTGCTGTCCAGATGAATGGCTAAGAGAAGGATATTGCATATCATCACTTGACTCTCAGCTGCTTTAATTTTCCTCTATTTCCATTTTCTCCCATTCATCATGTCAGCTCTACCTGGACTCTGACACTCACAGGTGAGTTTTCACGCACAAGCAATGTATAACAGCACACAACCTTTCACATCCACCCATCCAAACAAACATCCATAGTTACAATTCCAGACACATGTTTAGATCCAGCTCAGGAAACCCTCAAGCTAAAAGGTTTGGAGGCTGGAAATATCCTCAATCACCTCTGCTCACCCAGGTCCTGCTCTGCCTGGGGTGGGCTGCTGGCCACTGCTTTCACCAGCCCTCCCTTGGCAAGGAGGAGCATCAGCCCAATCTGCCCAGACCAAGAGCCCTTCAGAGGCGCCAGAAGCTGCAGAGGCACCAGGCAATGCCAGGTAACAAAGGGGTGACGGCCAAAGAAGCAAAGACAGAAAGGTGGAGGTAGCACTGAGGAGACACGCTGACCACCCCCGGCAGAGCTGCACGGAAGGGCTGCAGCGCCCACCGATGCTCGCAGGATCAGACCTCCGCGACAGCAGCACAGCCACAGGGAGGAGAGCATGCTGCCATCACGCATGCCAGCAGGGCAACATTTCAGAGATTAACTCCATCTCAGCCTCAGTCCCAGCGGAAAGGGTGGCAATACTGTCCATGAGTGACCAGGAGCACCTCTGCCACCAGTGCCCCAGGGCTGGACAGTCATCCCATCCACCCCTCCAGGAACAAGCTGCCCTTGTCCCACCAGCACAATGCCAGGCTTTGGTGACCAGCAGAAGCATTCGTACCTTACCAACTGCTGTGTGAGCGGGTGGTTGCACGTTAACCTCCCCTACGATCTCCACAAACCATCTGCTGAACACCTCTGTCATCGCCTCTGGCCTCCAGCTCCACCACCGAGGAGCTCTGCTCCCGCAGGTGCCAGCACACACATCCATTACAGGATCCTGTGGTCCTTTGCAGGAATAACTCTGATGTGCTGCAGACTTCAGACGGGGCTAAATCATTTGCCTAGTATGAAGGATGCCTTCCTTGGTGACATTTTTAACACTTTTTAAGGAGCATATTGCCCAGCTGGAAATGAGAATCCATCAGGCAATAGCATATATCGTAGGTCCTGGTCAGTAAGTGGAAAGAATTGGGGTTTATGGCTCAATAAATCATAGAACTTTCAATTAGATGAGTAGCTTAATTACTCTGCTGGATTTAGCATCCTACCTCTTTTGTAAGATCATAGTCTTTTAATGGCAACACAGCAGTTACACAAGAGCCTGACAAATTATGCTTTATTCCCTTCTATTCAGCATCTGAACTAAAGCAGATGGGACACTACATCTTAAATTAATTAAATTACTTTTCACATACAACTTCTTTTGACTTTCTGTAGATTATTCAAAACAAATAGCATCCCATGAACCCCCTCGCCCACTGCACAGAGGATTTGCTTCACATTTGTGATTCTCTCTAAACAGAAATGCATACTGAATAAAAAAGTGACATACACACGCATTTACTAGCGGGCATTGGCATGCTTTGTGGAAGTGAACTTCTGATGCTGAGACTCCTGGTCACAGCAGCCACAGAGACACTCTGGCTGGCCCAGGGATAGTGCACACACGTCCCTGCCATCTCCCTTCACAAGTCTCCTGCAAAGCCCTGGCCTCTCAGGGCAGGCCAACGGGGCATGCTGCGGGTGAGCTAAATCAGAAGGGAGACTGTAAGAGTTTATCCAGCTTCACCAGATACTGCCACCTGAATGTCTTACACGTCTGCTTGCAAGGAGTTCAGGATACTTCCAGACCCGGGGGCACCAGGTCAGAGTGATAAATGACATCATCCAAAATACAGCACTAGGACATGGTGGGAAACAGCTAGCTTCTTAAAGAGATCTGAATGTCAGATTCAGCTCTTAAAGTGTCACCGAGTCCCTGTTGATCGTCCAATACAGACGGCACGTGAGCGCACACGAGCTGCGCTGGGAGCTGGCGGGGATGGATGAAGACACACACCCAACACCGCGGCCCCGAAGGCAGGCGGTCCTG
>NW_010545135.1:0-12157 GCF_000687285.1 Phaethon lepturus
GAGGCGAGGGCTGGCCCAGGGCTCCTGGCTTTGAACGTGGCTGTCCTCCCAGGCGGAGGGTGCGAGCAGGGCCCATCGTCAAAGGGAAAGCAGTCGGAGACACCCTCTCGTCACCCGGAAAAGTGATCCAGGTAACCCCTCCGCAGCCATTATTCTCTTCCCAGCAGAAAGAGCTGGTGGCTGAAAGATAATTTAACCCTCTCCCCTGCTTCTGCCGCAGCGGGGAGGCCAGCCCTGAGCCGGCGGCAGTGGGGTGAGCAGGGGTGTTTTGTTACCCCCATTTCCTGCTGTGCTCCCCAGTCTTCGGGGCAGGTGTCCCCCGCATTGCAGGACGCCCAGAGCATCCGAACCCTGCCCTGTGGCAGGGCGGGAAAACCGGATCGGCTGTCTGCTCCTTTAGGGTGATATTATCGATATCATCCCCTCGCCCCCGGTGCGGATGTGGGAGGGAGTAGGCTCAGAGCCGCGCACGGCAGCGCTGGCGATGCGAGTCGCCCCGCGCACCTGCGGAGGAGGTAAAAAGCAGCTCAGGCCAAATCCCAGGTATTTAATTCATCATTGGCCAAAATATCCTGTTTCATCTGGGGCTCGGGTAATATTTCCTGTCCCTTTGCAAGTCCATTTTGAAATGAAGCAAAACAAAACATTATAGATCCCTTCCTTTCCCTTCTCGCTTTTCTTCACCCCAGGTTATTTACTGATTTTGGCCTGAATTTGGACATAAGATTCTCGCAAGTTTATTCTTCTCCGTAAAAATTTGCTCAGCTCAGTTTGTGTTGGTGCAGCCAGATTTGTATGTGGAGGTATGAAGGCAACTGCCCGGGCTGGTGGGGTCCTCTCTAGACCTGTGGATCCTGCGATCACAGCTTCCTGGAATGGGACATGGCACTGACTTCTGGATTTCTTTCCTGCTGTTTTACTTGTGCAATTTCAGTTCATATGACAGATAATACTAGCTCTTAAAAAATACTGATGGGTTTGCGTACATGCTGAGAGCTATCGCAGTGACAGAGCAAGGAGAAATCCCTCTGAGCCGTGCATGGTGACCCTCCTGCCCCAGCTGCCTGCTGGGGACCCCTCTGCACATGAAACATGGAAGTGAGAAAAAACCAAAACCTTTCAAAATGCTCTGGGCAAACCCAAACCAGCTGACAAAGTAGCCCCCCTCCCAACACGCAGGTGAAAAAATCAGCCTGCAGGTTCAGCTTAAAATGTTGATTAGGTGACAGGGCTGTTCCTTAAGTTCGCAAGGTAAGCGGAAAGCTTGCAAAACGGGAAAACACGGAGCAAGCTGCCAGCCGAGCCGGTCAGGTTGCAACCGCTACAGTAAACTTGGCGAGACCCCCTGCTTAAAGCAGGAGCAGTGAACAGAGCTCTGGTATAGCTTGATGCTGCCGCTGGACGTGTTTGGAAAGACAGCAAAAACGGTTTTTGTTGGTTGCAGCGGTGCGGCGGGCGGGGCAAGTCTGGGCATGGGACATTCCTCCTACATGGGCACTCCGTGAGAGGCACTGCCACCCACCCCCGTGCCACCCCACCATCGCCGCTTTCACAAGAGCCCTCTTGGGAATTCATGCAGGGTCTTCACGCAAAGCTGCAAAATGAGCGGCTTGCTTAAGGGCAGCAGAACAGCTGGGCCAGGGCTTTTGTGTTTTGTGCCTTGGTGAGGTTTTGGTTTTAACAAAAGGGTAGTTAAAAGAGTATGGTTTTTACAGGACACTCAGGGTGTCTCTGCGGCGATACTGATATTTATACATTGCGCAGAGCCACCACAAAGAACACCTCTGAAATCAAAAACACTTTCCTGACAAGAAATTTGGGCTGGCCACAAAACCACATCCTCTGGCCTGTGTCCCTTTCATGAAGGCAAGCTTCGATTTCCCATCTGAGAAGTTTGTAAACCAAGCAGCACAGTCAAACTCTCTCCCACATATTTTGAGGGGGAGGAGAATAATATCACACAAGTGAATCACAAACACTGGAAAAGCAGAAAATGCAAAAGTTAAGGTGATGGCTCCCACCCAAGCTCTGTATCTTAACTCTGACCATGGTGGAGAGTTCGTGGTGGTTTATTTTGGGGTGTAAAAGGCACTCTCAGGTTCAGAGAAACAATTCTGGGGACCCTCTTTGCAGTAGCAGCCTTTCTGAGCACTCAGTCTGGGGAGCTGGGAGGAGACTTGGTGTTTCTCATCCTTGTCCCAAGGCAGGCAGGATGGGGAGCCCAGGGTGACCGGAGCCGTTCCTCCTGTCCGGGGTGGCCTCTGTGTGGTGAGGGCCTGACGGGACTGTGGCAGCAGTGACGGTACCAGGGTGTCCCTGGAAATGCATGAATTGGAATCCTAGTTTTGGAGTAAAGCACACAGAAAAATATCAAAACAAACTTTGCGGGTGTAGAGGCGCATTGGGATATATTCCCACTTCCTCTCCCAAAGGCTGCTTGGCGCAGGAGGCATCAGTTTCCTGAGCCGGGGTAACAACCCCTCCGAATGGAGGTCTGTGCCCCTCCAACCCCAGGGAGCTGCTGGCGTCCTGCACAGTCAGCCTGTATGACAGTAAGTGATGGAGCACAGGGTTCATTAGTCTGCCAGGATGACGCCAGAGGCACGGACAGCGCACTCACAATACACAGGCAATCGCGGGTAGCTTAGAGAATTATTTTTTCCAGCTGCTTGTGATTAACTTTAGTGATGCAGATGGAGCTTCCCTGACACAGTCAATCTTGAAGAAGTAGTGTTGTAATAACCAGGAGGGACTAAGGGCACAAGAGATGCAAGGTCCATAGGGGGAAGTTTCTCTGCTGAAGAAAGCTCCTCTACCTTTTGAAGCAGTTGTTTTGAGAAAAAATACTGCTTTCCTTCCAAACACTCCCTCATTTAATCTTCTCCCCTTGTTGGTAATACAGGTCACATAAAGTCACATTTTATCACAGAACACAAAGCAGCAGCTCATTATCAAGTTTCTCGATAAGTTCTGTCCTTCAGCTTCTTCTCAAGTATGCAGTGACCGCTGGTGGCTTTCTGCCTTAGGGGACCAGGAGAGAATGCTCCAATGGAGAGGGTGAAGAAATTCATTTTGCTTCCTCTCATCTTAACTGCCTCGCTACCAGGTAGGACACATTCATAACTCGTGAAATAAGCCACTGTGGACAAAATGTGTGAACTAATTTGAAAGCTGTGTAAATGGCAGTTACTGGTGATATCAGATTGAACCGTCAGTCCCAGAGGGGGGTTATTTAAACTGAAATGGTTAGGTTTGCGCTTCAAGCCTGAATGATCTGATGGCTTAGAGTGGGCTTCAGTATGCAGGAGTGAGCAGTGGATGGGGTGGGGAGGAGATGGAGAGGCTGCCCTCTCTCATTTCCAGTGAGCAGGGATGATCCACTTATTTCTCCCTCTCCTTGCATTCATTTTCCTCCTGTCTGTTTGGGAGGGGGCATCTGTAGAGACCTCGATGTCAGCAGCTGATTTTGCTTCCAGAAATATATGCACATTATAATTTTGCTAGTTCGCCTCCAATTTACATTTCACATGTCTGAGTTTCAAAATGAATTCAGATGAAAGGTATCTTGGTGGCTGAGCTTTAAAGAAAATGTGAATATAAAGTGACTAGCTGGGTAACGTAGACAAGGCTGATTTTTTTTTTTATTATCATCTAGCTGGGATTTTAACAGGCTCTGAAAGGAGGGAGCTGCAGTGGGATGAGAGAGAAGGCATTGTCATGGCTTAATAATTGGTGAAAGGAAACACAATGCAGGAATAAAATTGAGTTTTCTGAGCAGAGTGGTATTCCCAGTGGAGTTGCACAGGGATGTGTGGTATTCAACAAGCTCTTAAACAACCTAGTGAAGAGGAGTGAACTGTGAGGTGGCAGACTTTGCAGGTGGTGCAGAATTACTTAGGGCAGCCAAATCCAAAAAGAGACTAGGAAGATTTGCCAGAAAATGTCATGATGCCAAGTGAGTAAGTAATAAAGAGCAGAAAACATTCAATGCAAAGCATCACTTCACTGAAGATGTCTAGTGGGGGAAAAGAGTAAATATGTCGGAAAGAGAGTAAATTGCTGAAAAAGAGAAAAAAATTTACTGCTTAGTGTCTTCAGCAAGGGAAATACAATGAAACCTGGCATTAAATAAATCCACAGAAAGCTTATATCTTGAATACTGGATGTTTTGTCAGTCTTTCCGTTTAAGAAAGGACATATTAGGTCTGAGAAAGAAATAGTAAAAATTTATTAAAATAATTAATTATATGGAGGTGAATGGTGAAATGGTTATTCACAGTTCCTCATAACAAAAACAACTAGTGGCAACCAGTAAAACTGTCAGAAAGAAAATTTAAGGCAAACCAGAGAATGTACTTTTCCTCGCAGTATGTAATTAAATAGTAAAGCTCATGGTCACTGGATATGGGGGATACCAAATCATAAATAGGCTGAAAAAAAGCTAGAAAAAAATATCGCTGAGGGTAGATCCATAGGTGCAGATGCAATCATTGTCTCAGGAAGTCCCTAGATCTCTTCTTTTTTGACACTAAGATGTTATAACAAGGAAACCTCTATTTTTAGTTTTTCTGTTTCTTGCACTGTCTTCCTAAGCGTACGAAGCAGAGTACTACGTGCTTTAGAGGATTTCTATCACCCTTCACTAACGCTTTTAGTCAAGCATGCCTGCAATGGGTGTTTTATTGCCCCGCCTGCAAGCCGCGCTGGGTTAGCAGGCATTGCCCACACTGCGCTGCAGCCACGGGAGCACACACCAAAGTGGAGGAAGAAAAAGTGTATTGCGGAGAGACAAGTGTTGCTCTTGAAAGAACTACTGCTGCTCTTGGGACGTCGGGAGTCGCAAGGCTGGGTGGTGTGGCTAGGCTGCCGAGGTGCCTGCACGGCATGGCCGGTTTGAGCACTCCCCGGGGTGGGCACGGCATACCCTTTGGCAGCGATAGCGTTGGAGACCACCGGGCCGGCATGCAGTGCAGGGTCCCAGCCTGCTGCCAGGATATTGGTGGTGGTGCTGCGGTGCTCCCAGCCTGGGGACCCTCGCTGCTGGAGACAAGAGGCGGTGCAGGAGGAGAGGAGTGGTCCAGCAGCAGAGCCAGGAGGGGCTGCAAGGGACAGCTGTCAAACAGTGAGTAAGAGAAGAGGTGGGAAGACACAGCTGGGGGCTGCGGAGAGTTTTGTGTGCAGGTGGGTGGAAATATATGTTGCTGAGTACCAGTAGACCAGTATTACTTGACAGAAACATCCTATAAGCATTTAAAAATTCTTGTTAACATAAGGAAACAAGCTAGTCCTTCTCTGCAGGCTTTGACAAGCTCTAACCTATTTTGGTTTTCAAAAAGCTGAACTGCAGGGCTGTTGGTTTTTGAAATAAACTTGGCATGCGCTAAAGAAAAATCTTACCAAATCCAAAACAATTTATTACAGAGCTGTTGCTGGAGCACTGGGACAGTGATGAGGCAGGGAAGGCAGAAGACAAGGTGGGGTGAGCAAGAGATTAAAGAAAGAGTAAAAAGAAAAGAAATTTAAGAGACTGGAAGGAAAATAATTGAGACATTCAAACAGAAATAGCAGAGAAGGAAGGGAGGAAGACAGAGACTGGATGCAAAAACTGAATAAAAGGCAGTGTTTATGGAAGGGTGATAGGGTATAGAGGGGAACATTATTTTGAAAAATGATAATGAGGCTGAAAAAAAAGAAATCATTATGGCAAAAGGATAAGCCCATCCTGCCTTTCACTGCACTGCATTCAAACAGGTCACTTATAAAAGAGAAAAGACAGAGTCAGCAGAGGAGAGCAGGAAAGGAAAAGAAGGTAACCACGTCTCAATGCCATTGTTGCTGAAACCTTCAGCATGAAAATGTGGTCCTTTACCGTTCAAGCATGGAAGAAAAAACATTGTTGGCAAATGGCAAGGGTGATTCTTTGGCAAATGAGTGCCCTCAGTGCAAGTGTCATCCAGGGAACATGATGCATTTTTGTTTCTTCAAAATGCGCAGTGACGTGACAGTGAATTTGTGTGACAGGAGGGAATAAACAGCTCATAGAGGAGTTGGTGTATACTCTGCATGCTGCTGGGAAGGACTGAGCAACTGAAATACCATAAGTACTTATCAGCTTAAGCAAACTTTCACCACTGGCAATTACTTTATAAACATTTAGTCATGTGCCTCAAAGAAAAGTGTCCTAACTCAGCTTTGTTCTTCAAAAGTCAAGGTGTAATGCAGTATGATGAAGACACCCTAACATTTCCCTGTTGCAGAGATGCTATTTGCCTGGGTGGGATTTCTTATTAGTTATGTGTGGGGAAGCAGATGTGAAACCAGCTGTTAAGAGCTGAACATGTAATTCCTGTAAAATGCAATGACAATCTAGTCTGAGGCCTTAATTTGTCTAAAAGCAACCATCTGCAAGATATTTTTCAAGCAGTATGTAAATGAAACTAGCACTAGAATTTTCCCCTTAGTGCAAGAAACAAGGTCCAGCAAAAGGACTTATAGCACTGGCTTAAGGCATTGGTTTTAGATCCCATTTCTGTCATGAACGACCTCTTTGACCTTACACAAGTTACTTTATCAGTGTTTGTACATGGGTTGGACAATGGAACGCACTGTTGGTTCAGGACTCCATGTGCTATTGCAGGATAAAAAATAAAAGTAAAAAGATAAAGAAACAAAGTTAAAACCACCAAAAATGTTTTGGCAGGAGGTGGAGAAGGCTCATGAAGCTCCTGTTTTGATTGTGCTGGGGCTTTACTGAGATCTAAATGGAGGCGAGGTTGGGCTATGTACAACTCCTCAGTCCTCCTGCCACCCATAGGATAGTCCTGCAGGGCTTATGGACCTGTTCCCTAGCTCACAGAAGTCAGAGAAAAAACATCTATAGCTCCAAAAGATATGGTTGGTGGAAGAAGATGTAGATCTTACCATACTTATGGACTGACAAAAAATTATTATATTAGATAAATGAAGGAATAACTCATACCCACCTGCCTGTACTGTCCTAACCCTCTGAAGAAAATAAAAGCAATATTATCCATGTATTTTTAGAGCCAATGATCACTCATTATTCATGTTTAGGGGTAAATTTCAAGACTATAATGGAACTTACAGACATGATCTCATAGCAAATGATTAATTAACAGCTAGCCGTGTACAGAAAGTCGCATCATTTATTCACAGCCATGGCAAACCACATCTCCTTAAAAAAGTGAAGTGTTTGCACAGGCATGGAAATAAATTACAAATGCACAGAGATCAGATTGCATTAAGAGGAGCAGTGTGGATAAGTACTGCAGCTCCTGTTTCATGAAGAACTAAATGAATTTTGGTGTTAACTCTAAGGAAGTTTGTTCATGGTTGCGTCTCTCATCATGGTAGCTGTTTATGTCCATTTCAGGCAGTCAGGAAGACGCCAAACAAAGTGTAAAAATAAAAAAACCCTCAGCTCATCAATATGTTATTAACACACAGGGAGTAGTATTGTAAAGGCTCGTTACAATATGAGTTGAGAAAAATAGATAATTCAAAGACATGTTTGAACTTAGGACAGTGTCTCAACCCTGGTAATAAAATAAAATATCATGGAAGAGGGCCATATTATGTAACAAATAGTTTCACTGGGATGCACTTCATCAGTGCATATTCACGAGAAAACCTGTGGCTCTGCAAACGATGCCCCATCCACAGACACGTGGCCAATGCCTAACGTTCAGAAAGTGACAAATAGAAAAGAGAGGAAATGGCTTTTAGGCATTTTGTTGTGTTAACTCTTTGTAAAGCAATGTATTAACACATAGATTTGCTTTCTGAGTTCGTCTTCGAGATGTTTCATGTTTTGTAACATTTCAGTTCACCTTTACAAGTCTGAAGAGAGCTTTGAATAAATGCTACTGGAAAAAATGAGCCATTTAAGTTGAAGAGAAGTATGTTTTACTGTATCTTATCCAGCTTTATTAACTATCAGTCGAAGTGAAGTTTGCTTTTCATTTAATGTTTTATTGCTCACACACAGATATACTTTGGAGAATGAGGTGCATGGCAGAGGTAACATAACCCAGGAAGGTGGAAAATTTTTGTAAAAGTTTTTGTAAACATGAGAGAACTCAGAGTCAATGATACAAAGAACCAGAGAGAGCTAGGTTTGTATAATCCTACAAAACAAAGAATGAAAAGGCTCTTGTCAGAAAATACATGCGGCTGGTGGGAGGAAAGAGAGGAGCTATTTATATTAAAGAACAATTCTTGGCACAAACCTGGGTAGATATACACTGCCTAGGATTAAATGTGAGCTGGGAATTAGAAAATCATGTTGACATTGGAGCAATGAGATTACAGATCCTATGCCCTGGGTGTGTTCACCGAGGCTCTGGTTGCAATGTCATAACTGAGATTGGGCTCTGGTTCCATTTATACAACTACCAAACATCTCTTTTGTGTGAAACAATACAGCATATTCTCCCCTACGCACGTCAGCGACTGACTGAATGAAAAACTAATTTTTTAATAATTTATAATTAATCCATTGATGAATAAACAACCTAAAATGTACAAAACCTGGGTTGAATGAAACCTTTAAAAAGGACTTAATTGTCCTGAATACTCTTAGCAATGGAGTAATGGCCATTTCAGACTTTCTTTCTCCTGGAAAATAATTGAACACTTATTCTCAGGACAAATTTGCAGACACAGGGTTTTAATTAGACTACTATGGACTGTAGTATCTAATTGCTGTAATTATGCAGACTACAGCCTGAATCGTTAGGGGTAGAACTGGCAGTCCTGCTGCTTCCTCAGCATGAATGTTTCCCAGTAAATGGTGGAAAACTCAGTGGGGAGATGGATCTCACTGGCAGGACTGCCTGGTCTGCAGGGAGCTTGTGAAATCTCCGTTCTTGGAGATACTCAAAGTTTGACTTGACAAGGCCTCATGTAAATGGCCTAACTGTGAAGTTAGCTCTGCTTGGAGCAGAGGGTTGGGCTAGAGATTTCCTGAGGTCCCTTACCACTGAAACTTTTCAATGTCCCCTTCAAAGAGCAACTCCGTCACAGTGAGGTGCAGGTGAGCACGAGGCCAAAAGGGAGCAGATCTGAGCTTAAGTTGTGCCAAGGGAGGTTTAGACTAGATATTAGGAAAAATTTCTTTACTGAGAGAGTGGTCAAACATTGGAACAGGCTGCTCAGGGAGGGAGGTGGTGGAGTCACCATCACTGGAAGTGTTCAAAAAATGTGTAGACGTGGCACTTTAGGATATGGTTGAGTGGGCATGGTGCTGTTGGGTTGGCAGTTGGACTTGATGATCTTAAAGGTCTTTTCCAACCTTAACGATTCTGTGATTCTGTGGTCAGAGGCAGATGAAGAGATGACAGCAGCTGTGGGGGGTGAGGAAGAGCTGTGGCCAGTGGGATGCATGCAGAGCACAGGCAGTTCCCTGCGATGAACCTCGGTGACAGCAGTGCCTGCAGCGGCAGTCCTCTTCATCCTCCCCGACTCCACCTGCAGCCAGGAGTGTTGTGGGTGGCAGTGACTTCCTAAAGTGACTGGCTTGTGAGAATGTACCATTTTGGGTTCCCCAATAGAGGAAAGATGTTAGTAAGCTGCTCTCTCGAGTCCTGTTTCCTAAGACATCAACCAAATAGTCTGGGATGTTCTTACAGTGTGAAGGTTTGAGCCTCGTGAAGACTAGGGTATACAGTGTTCTATCTCTGAGCAATGCTTTAAGATTTGCCCACCTTCAAAACAGCACCATTTCCCCTGGCTATTTCAGGGACTGAAGTCACAGCTGCTGCTCTGCCTTCATCCTTCCTTCACTTTCTGCTTGGTAGAAGCAAGTGCTTTTGCCCTCCCACACGCAGGGGATCCACCATCTGCCTGGGCAGCAGCCGCACCGTCACTCCTCTAAGGGCGGTGGGAGGCCCTGAGTCTGTTGAGGGGGAAAGGAAAACAAAATGCCTTAGCATTAGCAAGGAGCTTTCAGTTCTGAAAAATAGTAGCTAAATTCATACTACCCTTTAAGGAAGAAGAACTCATGAATTACAGCAGCTCTGGTTAACAGAAAGCCTGAGAAGGTGGGCAAGTATGTATGTGATGCATGCATGAGAAATAAGGAAAGAGGCAGATGAACAGGGGAAAGAACACAGAAGGATATACGCTGGGGCTGCAAAAAATCAGTGGCAATCCAAGGTATGGAAAAGGGACCAGTTACATACTCCTTTATTTATTTAAAGTCTAGAGAACTCATGTATTCTCCTATTTAAAAGTGGAACTTTTTTCTTTCAGCAAAATGATAAGTCAACTTTTTAATGAATCACTGAAGAGAGACAGGTGATTTTGGAGTGGGAGGAGGTGAGACAAAATATCAAGTGCAACTTTAAAGAAAACCATTTAACCTAAGTTGGAGCTGAAAAATTAGATTGTACGCCTCCATCTCGGAACTAGTTAAGACCTTTTAAACTAGATAAACATGTGCTTCTTGGGTTTGTAATAATTGGATTGGGGATCCATTATAACAACGTAGCATTTGACCACTGCTTACTGTTGTGGGATTAACATTACTTGGTTGATATTTCAATTCACCATACATATCTTTAACTACTTATTGACAAACATTATAGAAAATGAGACAGGAATCTTTTCCTGATAGCATCAGGTACTGATGACTGTCAGAGGTGAAGTGCCAGCTCAGCTGAATCAACAGCCTTTCCTGATACATGACTAAGTGCTTAATAACCCAGTGCTCCTAGCAAATAATACTATTTGAACCAGGGCGCCTGGCTTTTTAGCCTTAAGTTGCTGGCAGCACAAATTAAGTCAAAGGCCTTTGGTGGTGGTGTTGTATATGCTTTTACAGACCAGGTTTTTTTCTCCCTTCCAGGTCTTGGCTTTTGTTACTCTATTATAAATGGCCCTGCTAATGCAACAGTCCTTGCTGGTTCAGAAGCCCGGTTTAATTGCACTGTGTCAGTAGGATGGGTAATTCTCATTTGGCTGTCCAATGGAAATCCTGTCCTCACTGTCATCAGTTCTCAAGGACCTATTGAAACATCGGACCGCTTCACTTCTCAGAATTATACTGGTAGCAACGGGTTTACCTCGGAGCTGATCATTCACAACACCCAGCTGAGTGACTCTGGAAAAATTGAATGCAGCACCCAGCAACCTAGTGAGAGCAGCTTTGCATTTCTTTCTGTTCAAGGTGCGTATAGCCACCAATAGAAAGCTATTTTATTATACTGCACTTAAAGGAATCCTCTGATGAATTGCTCAAATTATCCCTGTGAAGGAGTACATGCTCTCATTTACCGTCCTTTGCCTCCTGTCCTCCTTCTCATAATTTCACTGTCAAAGCAGGTTTCAGAGTCACATTCAGAGTGCCATTAACAAAGGTTATAACTGCCCTTGTTTTTTCCTGTTACATTTCTTTATTGGATTGCATTAAAGTCCCTGAAGGCCCACCAGCAGTCAGTCAAAAATTATCTTTTGGTTAGAAACAGTATTGATTACCCCTATGCACATGTTTGTACATTAACCTTCTGCCGTCTTTAGAGCAGATCTCCCTCCTGCTTTCTGACTCAGGAATCGGTCTGTATCCATCTTATTTGAGTTTGATTTAATGGCATGTAGAAGTAAAGCCCTTGAGACACAAGGTGACACTCTTCATATGATTGCTGTTGCAAGCTACCGTTTCCAAGGAGCAAAGGGTTCCTGTGTACCAAGCCCCTGTATTTGAGACCTCTTCCTCCTCTCTGAAGCAACAGTAGTGACAGTGCAGCCAGTAAAGCGAGATCTAACCACCAGGCACCATTCATTTGTGGAAGAGGTGCTTCATGCAATGAGGACATCTCGTCATCTACCCTTAAACCTTTCCTGATAAAACCCAAGCATACTTAAAACTTAGAAACACTGTTATTTCATTATGTTGTCCTTCGTCTGGAAATATATCGGGATGGCTAAAAACTGTAATTGCCTGGTTTTTATTGGAAAGGTACTGAAAGCTGAGACTTGTGCTTTAGACATACTGGACAATGTGTCCCTGAAGTAGCAATATCTGCATGTTTGTATCATGCATATGGTATATCTTTGTTAATAACGACTGGTTTTGACTTCATGTCTCAAGGCATAGCTATTTCTGAGTAGCAAGGTAAGATTTAAAACTATCAGCAGG
>NW_010545135.1:12188-18701 GCF_000687285.1 Phaethon lepturus
AGTATTCTGAAGGAACAAAACGTCTTTTCCCTCCTACAGTTAATGGATCTTTATTCATCAAAAATAGCACCTTAACAGTAAAAGAGAACAAAACAGTTGAAATTGTTTGTGAAGCCTTAGGATGGGCTCCAGCTCCAGACATTACCTGGATGACAAATGACTCTTTCATTGATAAGTCGAGGTATGTTACCCAGCAAAGTCAAGGATCTAATGGCCTCCACAATGCCCTGAGCATCCTAACTTTGACTCCGATGGACACTGAGATTTTGACTTGTTTAGCTGACATAGAAGCACTCCCTAATCCTCAGAATGCAACTGTAACTGTTATTGTTGTCAACTCTACTATAGGTAAGTGAATGTTTGTTGTACTTTGCCTATACTGTAGAGCCTGTACTGTGCTCCTGTACTTGGAACTGTGCTTTTTGTTTTGCTTTGCTTTATTTTATTTTGAAAAGTCTTTTATTTACAAATGAAATACTATGAAATGCACAAAGGGGATAGAATTAAGACACAGTAGTCACAACCTGATACATAGGTAGGGTTAATTCACATCTGTGAGAGGACTGGCACAAGTCTAATGAACCACAAAGTCCAGCTTAGGACTGAGCAAGACAAAGCAAGCAGTACATCTGCCACTGACTCCTGCTATGGATTCACTGCTGAGAAAACAGACCTTTGCTCCTTGATCAAGTAAACATCTAATGAATTTAGATCTTAAATATCCTTGATTAGACCATGCGTCCCCTATTGACATAATTTGTTAGAACCCATTTACTCAAAGCCAAACCCTCAGGTGAAATTGTTTTCCATAATATTCAACACCAGTTTTACCACTGACTTGGAAAAAAACCCTGGATTTTACTCAAAGTTTCTGCACACAACCCAGAGTAGATTCTGTACTAGTACTTCACGTGCAAATAGAAAATCCTTCATATGAGCAGTGACCAGATGTGATGGAGCTGTTGTAGTGTAGTAGCTAACATCCCCAGGGCTGCACTGAGGCTGGCACCTCATTGCAGATGGTAGCATTTATATATAGGAACTTCTATACCATATACCCATCACCAGTCTGCTATAAGAAAGTCTTTGTACGTAGTGTATTCACCCATTACAGAACACGAATCAGGTTATCAAGAGAAGCTTCATATTCATGGGCTTTATCCCAAATTCTACTTAGATCAAAGAACCATTGGGCCTGCTTTCCTCTTCCTGGTGTGGTGTCTCTCAAATGTTAGAGGAAGGTAAAAAATGTCCTGTAGCAGCAGATGCTGAATTCTTTGGACGGTGCATTTGGTTGCATTTGATTGCCTTTTATTTAAGGAAATTCAAGGTCACTTTAATCCAAGCATGGATGTTGGCCAAATCTCTCAAGAACAGTTAGCAAGACCTTTGATAACCCTAAATATTTTCAGTAAGGTTGTCAGCATTTTCTATAACGCTGCTAATCTTTGGCCTCACTCACTTCCTATGAAAATAAAACCCTGTAATTTAACACATTCACAGTACTAGGAGGTTCATCAGGAAAAGGGTGATTTTATCTGGTTTGTGCTGCCAGCGTGGAACAAAGCAAGTGAGACTATCGCTACAGATCTGCCTCACAATCTAACAGAATCCTATGAAAAACGTTTTTCTTTTCCGAACCGTAACACAATAAGAGCAAGTAAGAGGAATTACCTCCCTGTGGGTTAGCAGTGTTTAATGCAGACGAGGGAGACAATAGCAAACGGTCCGAAGGAGCATTCCTCTGTTGGGACTAGGCAAGTGTCTCAACTGCCAGGCAGAGGAGTCTCAAGGCAAACTAAACTTCAAACACTAAATGCATGGCAGGGAGCTGACGTTACTGGGTGTAGGTATGCTGCCTCCTGCGGTGACATAGTCCACCCTACAGTGACATCCCTTTTATTAGCCTTACGCTAACAAGTGCTTACCTGTGCTAGGTAATGCTAGGGAAATGCATAGATTAAATGGAGGTTTTTTTGCAGTGCGTCTATGCATCTCCAGCTGTCTTCTGTACAGAGTAGGGCCTCGAATCTACGTTTCTTTTTATGATGTGGTGAGCATCACGAACTTCTATAATCGTGCTGACAGCTTCTCTTGATGAACTGATTCTTCTGTAATGGGTGAACATGGCACGTACAAAGACATTCTTATAGTGGATTGATGAGGGGTTTGGTATAGAAGTTTCAACGTATAAACAGCTGAGGAGGTTGAGTAACTGTGCCTTTTATTAAATATGAGTCATTATTAGCAAGCCTTTTTCAGAAGTACTTGCGTTGTAATGCAGTTGAAAAAGGTCATTTCACCACTCCTAGTATGGCTTTTTTGTAATCACATTGATCCTAATTACTGACTAAGCAAAACAAAACTATCCTGATGAAATTAATGAATTCCCCTGCCTACTCATTTGTGAAGTACTGAGGTATCCACCCTCAGTTTCCATAGCTACTCATTGTAAATCAGAAGAGGAGAAAAACAAATGTCATGAAGTACAATTAGTATATAATTAGTGATTGTATAGGACCATCATTCATTTCTCTTTGGAAAAATCAGTGTGTAGCAGCAGACACTCAAAATTTGTCAGGATATGAGAATATGAAGTCTTTAAATTATTAAAATGAAATATAGACATGGCATCTACAACAGAGGAAGGTATTTAATGTATATATCACACTTGAAATCTCAGAGCTTGTCTGACTTTTCACATACAGACTCAGCCTTAGATAGCTGTTGCCAGGAAAGAATACGACTAGCTTCAAAAATCTAAGGAGTCCTTCCCAAAATTACTGTAATATCAGTTTCTGCATTCACTTAAAAACATGAGGAATCTAATTCCTCCGTGTTCCTCACAAGCAATACCTGTCCCTTCACAAGAACTGCAAGCAAAAATCTGAGCTCTCTTCAGCCAGCCATCTCCTGGTCAAAGAATGTCCTACCTTCCTGCACCTCTGGATCAGTTTTAATCTCGACCTTTCCATACAAGGTGATGTATTTTTATGTCAGTCACTCCTCCTCCAGAGTTACCTCACTCACAGTGGTGTTTGGCTGAGACACAAATTTGGGAACTCTTGTGGTGTTATCCCAGCAGATGCATTCACAGAGCTGTTATTGGGAAATGGGGTCCATGGCAGAGTCACTTAGCTGGGCCCAAGCTCTCTGTGGCTTCAGTGTTGACTTCATTTGGCCTCTGACCTGCAGAAGATGAACATAGGGAATCTGCCATGACCCTGATCTTCCTTTGCTTTTTAAGTTAGCCAGAAAGCTCCGAAGTGTCCAAGAAGTGATGTGCAGCTTTTTCCAGTCTCTCATTAGTCCTTGGTTACTAGCATGGTCCAGGGAAAATCACCTTTTCTGCAGATACTTAGCCCAAGTAAATTTTGGGGCAGCTTTGGGAGGAGCCAGAGGTCTGGGCAGCAGCAGAGGATGGGCCCTATAGAATAAGGAGGTGGCTCTGTGCACACTAGGTACTTCATGTAATGTGGTGTGGATTAACTAATGGGGTTAAAAGGAGCTTAATGCCCTCATGCCTCAATGCCCCTCTCTTGCACCCCTATTTGTGTGTTGAGCTGGCAGCTCCTGCATTCATACCTGCTGGTCCCAGCACCAGTTTCTTTCTGGATCCTCCAAAACTGGGGAGAAACTACAATGCTGAAGTGCCGGGAGTGTTTGTATTGTATCCTGTCCTTCTCGCTTCAGCTCCCTAGATCCAGTTTTGGCATGTAACCTCAACCTGACAGGGAGCGAAATACCTTGGTGTGGCAGCCAGCCTGGAGGTACGGGCCAGCACATGTGCGTTTATCTCCTCCCTTCACACTAAGGTTAAGCTTTCCCTATAGCTAAATATCTGTCTGTGATATTTTAGGCATCTTGAAATCCCTGTGGCATGCTTTATGGAACAAAACATGATAAAATACAGATAGTTGTTGCAGTTCTTCTAGGTAAAAATATTATGAACAAGTTTATCATCAGTTGTAATCACAACTGATCACAGCCTACAGAATTAACTACTAGTTTGCAGGTTAGTGAGTGCTTGTTTTCTGTAACAGTCAGAAGATATTAAGAACACGCTGATGGAGCATTAGGATTAGAGAAGCCTTAATCATAATGACCTGAGCTTTGGAGAATACACACTCCTAACAGAGGTTCAAGCTTTTTAGGAGGCTCTGGTCCTGTATCCTTGCACTCTGAAACCTCCAAACCGCAAACATATGCCCCGGCAAATTTGTAGATAGAAAGCATTTACTTTATTCCCTGCTATAGGTAAAGCAGCAGATACTCTGGTGCACACATCAGGGGAATAGCCCTGACACTGTGCAGCTACCGGTCACCTACATTGCTGCGGTACCTTCTCCAGAGGTTGTCAGCTAAATGTGGCCATGCAGTCATTAACTGGGACCTCTGATGAGGAAATGACAATCATAAACCCAGTGTGACAGAATGGGTTTTGTCAAGTTTGAATGTGTCTCACACCTGTAATTTGGATTGGAAGCTCATTTCCAAACACCTGCCAAAATTATTTTGAGCATGCTTTTCAAAGGGTAGCCAAATTAGAGGTGATTCTGAAGTATTTGGTCAAAACCAAAGGGCAGGATGTGACAATCAGAACCGACATCTTCCTTGTGCATCCAGCTACATGAGAAATATGAGGTATTTTTAAAATTCTGTGCACATGGGAGCTGTGTAGGAAAACTGTTTGGTCATAGCAACCCATTTCAGCAAAACACTGAATTATCTTTAAATCATCTTGTTTAACTCTGTAGATTACAGCAAGGACAGAGGAATAAGTAAATGTTGTGAGAATGCAGGTAGAGAAGATGGGTTAGTAGTTGCGTATTCCCACATGGTGCTACTCTTTACAGGTTTTGCTCTTTTAAGCGGATAACAGGTGCCCTACCAAGTATGTCCCAAAATCAAACAACTGCTGAAATCAGTGAGAAGAATCCCAAGATGGAATTCAACAGAAAATCATATCTACAGGCTAGAGATCTCCATCTGTACTAGTCCCCTAAGACTATTGTTCTGGTCTGTGGGGAGAAATGGACGCTTCTTCACAGAGCTGTTCATCTTGTCGAAAGGCACACATACACATTTGGCCAAATGAATTGAAACCCAAAATACGTATTTTCTCTCCACTGACAAGAGCAGCTAGGACGTTTAATATCTGCAATATAGACATCTAAATGGAATCTTAACCCCTCTCCCCAACCCCAAATGTCTCCAAAGGATTCTGGGAGGCCCAGCATACCTACAAAATAAAGTTTAGGCTGGAAGATAGCAACTTTGTGCTTTTCAGAAGAGAAGTAGCAGTGGGGAAAGTTACAATTGCAATGAAGAATTTGCAGTTGGAAACATTTTAAATTCTTGGGCACCATCTATAAATACAGAGTCCATCATTTGGAAAACACAGACTCCACAGACTCCTTGTTAAATTATCAACAAGCATTTAATAGCTTCTCACAGAAAAAGTAAATATTCTGAAAAGGATATTCTGAGGCTCTGAAAATACAATATTTGTCCATTTAATTTAACAGAAAATGATTACAGGGAAGACAGCAGAAGCACATGGGTTATTGTACTTGCAGTCGTGCTTTCACTTGTTGGTATTATTCTTCTGATCGTTATTATTGCGGCTGTCATACGCTGCTGCTGTCTAAAGAAGAAAGGTAAGTGGACCTTCACAATTGGTCTATACTCTCTATTAAAAATTATCTTAAGTTAGATATAAATCTCCTAGTATTGTCAGCTCTGGTGTAGTGCAAAGACCTGTGAGCAGAAGCGTGAGCGGACAGATCCTGCTCTTAACCATGACCTGGTTAAGATGCTCCTTACTTTCACCTTGCTGTTTTTCCTATAAAGTGGTTCCAAAGTAATCAGTGGCCCCTTAGTTTTGTGAACGCACACCAGCTACAGGAGGGCAGTGTTTTTCAGGCGTACGTTAACTTCCAGTCATGTTCAGTTCCTGTGCTGGGGTTCTTTGCTGAAGCGTACCTGCAGGGCCATGTGCCTGATTTCCAGTTTCTGTGTAAGCTGTTCTACAGGGCTGTTGCACAGTTTTGTAAACAGGGAGGAGAGGTGCCCCAGTGGTAGCTGGAACACAGTGCACGCTCTAAGAGGAGCTCTCTAGTAGGTCACATCTTATTTTCCTGCATTTTAAACACGTTCCTTTTTTTTTTTGTTCCTCTTTTCCCCCCTCCCCCCTCCAGGATCTACGTATCAAACTGAAATAAGGTAAGCTGGATGAGGTGGGAGAATTTTTCCTTTTAACCAAACTCTTTCAGGCTGCTGCAGGATGGGGAGAGGGACGTGCCAGTTTCCATGCCCCATGCCCCGCACCCCCAGGATGCTTGGGGGCTGCCCTGCTTGTGTGACCTTGCCCATTTCTGCGTGCACAGCAGGGGAAGGGGGGGCAGTAAGCAAAGGAAGGGGACTGAATTTAGGGGGGAAAACCAAGGGTCTTCACAGCCCGCAGCAGGTTGAGAACTCTGTTCCCACAATAAACTGGAGGAAAAAAAAAAA
>NW_010545136.1:0-394 GCF_000687285.1 Phaethon lepturus
GCAGTTTGGCCGGTGTAGGAAGGGACCCCCGGCGCGACCCGGCTCCGGAGCCCTCTCTCAGCCTCGGTGGCTCCCAACTTGATCTTACAACTAAGGTCTATTCACCTAATTATTTTTATTAAAGGTAACATGTTTTCTTCCCTGTAGTTTATATGAGATGTTTCTTTACACTGTGGAACTGACAACTAAGCAAAAAAATTAATTTAATCCTAGAGGTTTGGTTTGTTGTGGGTGTTTCCCCCCCCAAAATGTATCCGAAATTTCCAATCTTGTTCTTGGACCATTACGCAGCGCGGCAGAACGCAGTAGTTACCGCGCATACCCGGCGTGAACGCTGTGTTCCAAGGAGAGCTTATCAGCCGGTGTGGCCAAAGAAAAGCGCCCTTGAAAAACC
>NW_010545136.1:425-10818 GCF_000687285.1 Phaethon lepturus
CAAAACCCCGTATCACGTGCCCACTTTTTGGTATTCATGATCCCATGATGTTGCTACTTGAAAATGGGGTAAACCTTTACTTAAAATAGATGGTGGCTTCTGCCCGTTTCAGGGATAGGCTTTAAGGGAGGCTGAAGGGCCTAACCATTGCTTGGCACCTTCGCTGGCAGTTTGCGCTCAGGCCCAAAAATCCTGAATTTCTTGAACGCGGATGGAGGGAGAGCACTTCACCCAAAGAGAAAAGATGTTCTTTTATCTAAGTGCTCTTATCCTGGAGTTTTCCTTTACTGAGGGAAAGAATTTGGCTATTCCCAATATTTCAGGGAGCACATAAGTATTTTGGTAGGCAGACAAAAGCCTAAGACTATTTGCCCAGGTTTGTAGTAGTTCTTGCCACCTGACTCGGCACTGAAAGGGTAATTCCTTCAAACACTGTACTTTCTGTTCATGTGGCATATTAATGGCAAAGTTTCCTCTTCAAAAATCTGTGGCATTCATTTGTCTATTTATTTGCACACAAATATTGGTCATTTGGGGAATTAATTTATCTGTTTGTTTATCTGCACAAAAAGAACTTCAGTTAGTTTGTAATACCTAGCCATATTGCTCAGGGGAATATTTAAATCTGCTCTAGTTGTGCTCAACTATCATAACACAAATTGCAAAATGAGACAATTATGTTTCACATTACAATCTCTATTTTCCTAGAGGTAATGACAGAAAATTATAAATTTTAATGACATTAATAATTTAAAGAACCAAAAGAGATTTTCAGAAAGCACATCCCTGAGAAAACTGGAGGATTAAACTGAATGGCAATGAGGACAAGGATGCTCATGGAGACAAGCTACAGATTTATGTGGAATTTTTGCAATAGGATCGATGCTGTTTCTTGGATTATTCTAATTCCCCTCCATGCACTATGTACATCTGTGAAGAGACACTTGCTCACTTGTTGAAAATCCAGAAAACATCCTTCAGTTGGCTGTCTTTTAAGATGTTCACGACAGTTTACCCTCTAGATAGATTTATTCAACTGTAACATTATGCTGGCTTCTCTGTATCCCACATGAGCAAACACACACACACGCAAAGATTAGTCCTTTAAGGCAAGGGCACAATCCATTTTTCGTACCACAGAAAGCATTCTAATACAAGTCTGCATGACCATCTGTCCAACTCCCATCCTCATTGTCCTCCCACACATCCAACACTACCCAACTACTTTGTTTCCTCTTACCTGATGCTCCTAAAAATCTCTACAGGGATATACTTATAATTTAATTGAATTAGCTCTATTTCTAGATATAAGGTCTCTGCACTATACAGTAAAAGATCCTCTGATTTAATGAAATATTATTCTATACTAAAAAGTAATTATCTCAGGGGAAAAAACCAAACACACACCCCCCCCCCAAAGCACACAAAATTGTAGTTATCAAAAGCTGGACAAAAATAACACCCTACACCACTGATTTTAATATGGATTTCACTGATAAAACAACTAAGACTGTTTCTGTGTAATTCAACAGCATTAGAATAAGGTCAATTCTGAACCCTACAAATTTCTTTGAGCAGGATGCAGGTACACATGCAGTACGGTTTCACGTATGTGTATAGCTTTCAAGCACATATAAGAGAATGATACTTTTTTGTGAAAATAAATAAATAAATAAAAAATCTGCAGCGTCAAAGGTAGCAGCCAAAAGGAGAGAAGCAAGACTTCTTTGGTCAAGTAGTAAATATAGAGTACCTGGAATAAAATTGGAATAAATTGTAATTGCAAATTGTTAAGTTTTGCATTAAAACGTGTCATTTGCTAAATCTTAAGACATTTTTCACAGTGTGTTCCTTGTATTTCTATTCACTTTTTAAACTTTTTTTAGTCTGTGCATTTTTGTATCGTTTGAAAAGATCTTAGAACGCTTGCTCTACTTGCATTTGTAAACTATCATTAAAAAATCTGTTTCTTCTTCCAAAAAAAATAAGGGACAGCGAAGTGTAGAAGATTTATTCACTTCATGTTATCAAACACAAGCATCATTACACAGACTGATGCTTTAGGAAAAAAAAAAAAATCTTTTGGCACTTCCATATGTAGAGAAAGACTGAGCAGAATTCCATTCTATCACACAGCCCTGGTTCTACCCAAGTAAAAATGAAGCCATAACAATTCGCACAGCCTCATGGGTCTAACTGTTGATCACCCAAAGTGCATATAACATAGAAATCTCTAGAAAAAAAGAAGATTTTCCAAACAAAAGTGAAGAACAAACACTGTATTCATAAGGGATCTTTCTTCTGAAGTCGTAAGTTTCCCCAAGATTACTCTGTAAGCCCTGCACTAGGAAAACACTGTTCATCATGCATTATCTAACACATACCTACATGCTACCCTTGGGGAAAAAAGTAGTTTGCCGAGATAGACTTTATCTGATAATTACTATTCTATTTTCTGCTCATTTTTCTCAACCTTTGAAAAATATTTTACAGAGGAAAATAAGAAAGAAGTGCCCAGATGACAGTTGAGAAGCCATCTGATTCTCAAATCAAGAGGGTGAGAAACTACAGATATACTGGGCATGTCTAACATGGTGAAAGGAAAGAAAACAACTACTTGGCAGAAGCAATGGAACTGCAGAGTAGAAATGCAAAGTAGGAAATACATCACACCAGAAGAGAGATGATGGACTTTCTTGTCCCTCATATAATAAACTGCCTCCTATAGACAATGAAACAGTGGTGAAGAGAGACCTATGAAAACAGCAGAAGCAAGAGAATGGAGCTAGAGTCCAGAAAAGGATTAGCAGAAATGTGGTTTGAGTGAATGCTCCTGAAAGGGGAAAAGAAAAAGCATCAATCATCTTTTTCTGCACCTTGTTCTAATGGATCACCTAGGTTGAGTTTGGGAAAGTTTTATTAATCACCTGAATATCTAGAAATTCATCTGCTGGCCACACCACCAGCACCGTTTGGAAAATGTCATCGCTCTAAAAAGGAAGAATAAGGTCGACTGCTGTCTAAAATTTTTGACTCGCATTCAAGTGATGTGGATATCATCTCAACATGGCCGAGTTCCCCAAGTCCCTTAGCACTCTAACTTTCTGTTTAAGGCTTCTTGCCACTGATGAAACATGTACTTTTGCTATATTTCCAAATCTTCCTTGCAGAAATTACAAAACCTTCTCCTCAAATATGAGGGCTTCTTCTGACAAGTATCACCATAGTCGTGAAGAATTGAACCAAATACTTCACAGTTGCAATTACTATAGTAATTGCTTACTGTCTTCAACTTTTTCCAAACCAGGATCTTCTCTGTGGATTGAAAAGAGAAAATATCCAAAAACATCCTTTTCTGGATGTTAGAGTTTAGTTTTATTTTTGACTTAAAGCTTAGAAGAATTTGAGCTGTCTTCTAACTACTGGATACTTTGCTTTCCTATGGATTTGGAATCTCTATAATACTCTATTTCTACAGCTTTTTGCTATTTATTTTGGATTTCTTACTGAAAACAGATTTTCACCAATAACAAACTGGTCCCTGACTTTTTAATGTATTTATGGTTAGCACTGTACATCAGGAGAAAAATAAAGTTATGGATGGTTTTTTAAAAGCTCTGGTTATTAAGCTCAGGTTAGTACAAGAAGATTAGATGGCTTACTACATTCTATCAATAAAAAAGCATCTTTGATTTTGCCAGAGGCATTACAACTACAACTCACCTTTCTGCTATTCACCCTGCAGTATTGCAGCATAGGTTGTTTGGTTGATTTTTTTGTTTGTTCGTTTTTAAATAGGACAAATAATAGCACAAGGTTTTCTTAGTGATAAAGAAATGAGCCCCTATGCAACATCAGAGTCAAGCTGCTCTGCATAGCATTAAACTGTATGTTGAATTGTGCAATACAGAAGTACAAGCAGCCACTGTGCAGTCCCCGTGAACACACACGCAAACACTGGGAGCTGTGCTACTGCATCTACCAGAACAATCGAGAGTATGATTCGTCCCTCCTTTACAAAGCTTAATTCTGGAAACTTTACACTAATTCACAGAAAAATAAAATGGAAGAATGCGTGACTCTTGTTTTGCAAAATACTAAAGTTTTGCTTTATTAGAAAGAACTCCTCCGTTCTTTCAGTGTCGTGCAGTGACAAAAACCCACATGGATTGGTACATGACCCAGGAGGAGGATTTTCTTCCATCCACAGTACATTCCTTTCTGACAGAGTACCTGATCATTTAAACAGTAAGGAACTAATTTAAGGAAATTTCCACTAGTTATCCCCACTATTACCATGGTTCCAGTTTGAGAATTTAGGAGTGAATATTGTTTGAAATTCAGCATTTGTTATTCTATATGGTACAAAGTATTGTAACTCTTAGACTAAAAAATCAGGGTAATAAGTTATTTTGTGTTAATAATAAATACCCCTTTGTATCTGATCTGATGAGGGTTAATCTGAATCAATGAGAATCAATTCAATGGAAAAGCAGCAAATGAAAACTGTAGTCAAGTAGAAACTCTAACCTTTAGTTTTCAGACTTATTTTTTACACCTTATAATTAAATCTATTTTTAAAGCACTGAAAGTGCCAGTAATTCATTACTAGGCATCTTTCTACAAAAACTACATACAATTACAATATAGTCCTCCATTTCAAGATATCAAGAAATATGATGCTAGGTCAAATCACTGGGACTACCCCAAGGGTAGATTTGGCTGACAGAATCTAATCAAACGCAATCACTCTAGCTTGCTCAGTAGTAGACAGAGAAGGATGGAGTTCCACGCTGATTGGAAATCAAATATGAGTCACAGTTCCCATAAATTTAATGTTTGTCAGCAAAAGTGTTGAATAAATGATTCAATCCAGTCGTATATGCAGTGACTATTTGTATAAACTGTCACTGCCATACCCATATTGAAAAAACATATATGGAAAGACCTAGAAAAGAAGGTGCACATCAGAAAATACTCAGTGGTGTTCATAATACAGTTGTACTTGTCTTTCCAAACTGAGATGTGAAAATACTTAGCAGACTTACATAATGTGAGTAGGATGCTGAAAAAGAAAGAACAAAAAAACCCAATAGCAGAACCAGGTGTGAAGACAGAGAGATGATGAGATCGAAGAAAGTAACCAAGGAAGTTGTTCCTATTCATTATCATATTTAGGTCATAAACCATTTCCCAATACTCAATCTAATTTTTACTGCAGAAGATTAAATTGCATTTCCTTTACGTTTCCAGAGTGAATATGTGACCATATTCTTCTTTTAATTATATTCTTCTGCTGCGATACCCTTGCTCCATCTTCGGAGTTTCATAGGAGACAAACCTGATTCTTTCAACCTTTCAACATGGGGTGTATTTTACTGACCTTTCATTATACTAGGTGCTCTCCTCTGGATTTTCAAAATTGTTCTGGTTTCTCTTATTTTCTTTTAAAGTGTCTTGCCCAAAATTTGCAATACTGTTCCAACAAGGCCAACTTGATGTCAAGCTTGTTTTGCAAGACCACAACAGTATTGATTGATACTGTGTTTGTTCCACAAGGATTCTCAGTTGCTCTTGCAGATGCTCACCAGCTATATCTCATTTTGTAGCCACACCCGAGGTACTTGGCACTTCTCTACATTGAATCTCATCTGGCAGAGTGCCTCAGATTTATCTAAATAAACTAGAACTACTAGTTTATTATCTAAATAAACTAGAACTACTAGTTTATGTTTTTAACTTACTAGTTTAATATGTTTTTAACAGTCTGATTACAACTAATAATTTCTATAAAGCCATGCATCAAAAAAGTCAGTATAAACATTAAAACCTCACTTTTTCATTAAGTAATCACCTTACACTTTCCTTTATCGTTTGCTATATCTAAACTTTTCTTGTTGCTTTTTATGACCCTTGGTATGAGTAATTTTATACCTCAACCTCATTTTTTAATAATTTTTTTTTTTACACCTTTACATTCCTCCTTAGCCCTCATTTTCACCTCTTCTTCTTTAGAATTCCTCTGTGATTTCAAGACTTGTAAAGATAACCCACTGGAACCATAATGATACCTTATTATGCCTTCATTTCCACAGAACTCCACAGTTCTTTTGCCATCCTTTACTCATCATATTATCTTTCCAAAAGCACTACTAGTTCCCTAAACTTGTGAAGTTGGACAATCTTTCTATTGATACCTATTCTCCTTTTCTCACTTCTTCCTCTTCTTCAAACTGGGCATGCTACCATCTCATGATCACTTTCACACCAATTATCTTCTGACTTCCTTAGCCATAATGAAATCTGAACTGACAGCTGCCTTAACTTTTTAAACGTGTAGGGGTAACACTGTCAATCACAGGAAATTTTGAAGCCTCATCTGTGTCCCAACATTACTTTTTCAACTGCCAGGGAAAAGAAAATCCTCCATTATCTCAATATTTTGTCTTTGGAGCATTTCTGTCAAAAATGCAATTTCAAACCAAGTCTTTCTCAGTATATATCTTTTGTGTATTTTGACGCAGCTATTCAACAAGTTCGACCCTTACCTCTCCTTAACTTCAAGGCAAGTGCTTATGGTTTGGACATGCAACACTCTGTTATCCTCTCTTCATCCCTATCCGTCCTTCAGAAACATTATCACCTATCTCAACGAGTAGCCTTATGCTTTGTCCTACCATGTCTTACAACTTTCAATTAAACTGCTGAATAGTTATGAAAGTTTGTTGAAAAAGAAATTAAAGGAAGGGCGTGATAATGGTAAAACAACTCATTTGTGTTACCAGTCAAAATCAGTACCGATTCCATTTCCATGAAGAGTAGTTGATTGCTTTGTGTACTTTACTGATTTACATGCAAAAATAATGAATGTTTTGAAACTTGGAATTAGAATTAAATATATTGATATGAGTGAATAAAACACTGTGTTTAATTTGATTTTTTTTTGGTCTGATTTCCAGTTTTGCAGAACAATTTCTTTTGTCTTTCCTCTTGGAATGGAGGAAATTTCAAAACCATGAAATGTCCCACAGAAAGGGAAATATGGTTTCTAGAGCTATTTATACCCCCAGACCTACTGCTGCTGCTAATAAAAAAGCAGATGCAGACTCCTAGAGCATTGCTCCTAGTACAACCACATACAAATTCAGTTTCAAGTACTGCTCTTCTGCCTCTCCCACAGACATATGCCTCAGGCAATGCACAGCATTTTCTCTGAACAGGCAGAAAAAGAGAAAGAGAATGAAAAATGTCAGGAGGAGCCGAAGAGATGCTTGATGTCAGACACCAAAAAGAAAGAAATGTAAGAGAAAAATAAAAGTAAAGACAAATAGGAAAAAAGACAGGAAGTAAACACCCCAAAAAGGGGAGCATCTACAAGTGTGCCAGTCATGCCACGAGAAGAAACAGCACACATCTATCAAACCTGGTAGGTTACTTCATCAACACTTAAAGGCATAAACAGCAAAGGTACAAGCAGAACACGAGATACGTTCTAACAACTCTTATTTGGGGTCAAAATTGCTGGTCATTGACAACTCCCAATACAGTCAGTGGCAATAAAATGGTTTGGGCTATTCTGGAGACAAAGCTAAGCATGGCAACAACTAGTCTCTGTTCTGAAGAGCTGTTTGCTTTTGCAAAGGATTTATACAGAATTCACAAATATTCTTGCTTTTAAAAAGCTACTTGGCATGTTTAACCCAGAATTCAGGTAGATTTGCCACCTAAATGAATGCAAGGGATGATTTAGTAATTCTAGATGAATAAAAGGGAAGATGATGAACTATAAATCTAAAAGGGTGAGGGTGGTTAGAAATACATGTCTTTTTTTCCCATCAAATCTCCACTACTTTTGACAGCTCTGCAAGTTTTAAACATAAAATGTCTGAAATGACAAAAGTAGACATACTTACAAACATATTTTTAAAACAGTAAGGTTTTTATGACTTTGGCTTCAAAGAGGACATATGAGGGCATGATATTGCCTGCAAAGACCCATCCCTGTGTATCCTCTTATCCTGAAAGATTTGTCATGTAACGTTTCAGCCTTCCAACCCTATACAATGAATCCAACTCCCAATTCACTAACCTTTTTCTAAAGATGACTGAGTCCTTTTGCACCACCAATGGCATCCAAACTGAACAGACAGCACAGAGACTTGGGTTATTGGAAACTAGCGTATGCAGAATCTTGACAGTACAGCTCTATAATTTGAGACCAACTCTTATGTTCCACATTTGTTCATTTGCTGTGTAATAAGCTTACCAGACAGACAGTTTTAAGTTAGCTTATCACAAGCTTGGTGGTGTCGCTAACCTAACAAAATTAAAATAATACAATATGTTCAAACTGCAAAGCTTAACTCCTATCCTGTTCTATGGGACAGAAGCACAAGAAAAAAAACTCAAAACACCCAAACCCAGCTGTTTATTGGATTGTCAATACAGAGAGAGTAAAGTAGATTTAATTCAAGTAAGACAATAATAAAATCTCTTACTGAAATAATACCATCCTATATAGTCATTCTTACTATAGCAAGGTAAGTCCAAGGTTCAGGTCCTCATTGGCTTGACGACATGTGGAAGACAGGGCAGATTGTGAGAAGGTGCTCAAGATCAGTAGACCTCAGTAGTCTAACCTGTACCAGGCCCCTAAATGGTTTGCTGAAATGAGAAAGGCTTAAAGAGCCTGTTTACGATCCAACGCTCTTCATACAAGGAATGTCAATGGAAATAATTGTCACTGTGTTCTCTTCCTACTACTATCCCTTCAAGTCAGTTAGCCCTATACCTCTCTTGCCTTGCAATGGGGCCATCAGGTAACACAGACCACAGAGTGAACAGAAACGTGTAGGATCCTCAATCTGCGTGGTAGAAAAAAAGGACTGGTTATGTATTTGGTCCATTTACAGAATGGACTACATCTGGCTTGCTACTCATGTGGAATTACATCAAAAAGAGATTATTTGACTGCTGGAATTTAAAAATTGACTCAATTCTGCAAATCACAGCACCAATCAACATCCCACCAAGGAATAACATATTTTCCATCAAGTACCCATGCACTTCTCACCGATACCAACTGGAATCACATACATGGAAAGCATAATCAGTCTGTCCTCTTGCTAGCATGGGGATATGCATACTATTAAATAAGCAAGCCAGCCCTAAGGAACCTCCATCTTTCTACAGATGCATCTGTGTAGATGCTTAACGTATCTTCTTTTCAAAGTACCGTTAAGGACACAACGACAAACACTTTTCTATTAAAAAAAGGATAATCAAGACATTTCCTCCTCTGCCTGCCTGCAAAGTGTTCTCCAAAGTTTCGTGAATTTGAAAAGTTCCTGTAATTGTCTGCTTGAATTTAATTGCATTGAAATATAGTATGTGCACTAATATTTTTCACAAAGTTATACTTAGATTTTTGCTATCATAGCTTCCCTACCCAGTCTCTAGCAATAAAAGACAAAAAATAAAAGCTCTCAAAATAAAAGCAGAATTGACATTGTGTGATGTGTTCATGTATGTATAGACGTTTGTGCATGAGTGCTGAAGGTTTTTATTTGTGATATTACAGATTCAGGCTTCATGAAGTGAGTTTTAACATCTGAACAATAACAGCAGCAATAACAAATTCACAAACACTCCCTCTCTATAAATGTTTAGGGAAACATGCACTGTATTATCTTTATGTGAATATAAACACTGGCTCTCTGGGCATCTTGCTGATATTTTGTAGTGGGTCATTACTGCAGTTGACAAATCAGGAGGTACTTAAATGTAACAAGGACTAGAAAGAATTTATAAAGCCTTTATAAGCAGAGATTTCACTCGCTGTCCCTACCCCTATTTAATTACAGAGCCTTTCTAATGCCACGCAATACAATTTACAGCTACTATTACAAGTAGCCCATGCAAAATTATTAGCTAGGTGTAAAGAAAGGAATGAGAAATTAACAAAGGAATTGGTTATTAAATTAGAGGCTATGCATTTGTAATAAAAAATAAAGCAGTGAAAACTGTTCTTTTTAACTTAGATATTTTACTATCATTTAATGAATCATTATTAAAACCAGAAATATATAAAATAGTGCAATTTATCCTGAACAATCAGTGATTTATAAATTATTATATGTGGTAAAACATTTCAAGCTTTCCATTGCTTTTTAAATACAAGTCTGCACTGATTCCCATTAGGGCATCATGGTACTAAGGTAAAATAAATAATCATAGTAGCAGGATGAAATACCATTTGCTGCAGAGAGGAAATACCACATTTCAAATCTACGCTATCCTGGATCTTGGCCAAAACACCAACACAATTCTGCACTAGAGAAAACCTGTGTATCATGTAAATGCACATTCACAGAATCACAGAATCACAGAAACA
>NW_010545137.1:0-2232 GCF_000687285.1 Phaethon lepturus
TACTCTTCTGATTCTCTCCCCCATCCCATCGTGGTGGAGGAGTGAGCAGCTGTGTGTTGCTTAGTTGCTGGCTGGGGTTAAACCATGATAGTCCCGAATAACATAGGGTGCATCTAGACCACCCTAATTAAGCTGGTGGCCTGCACCCTGCTACCTTCTTTCTCTATGGCCCTGTGACAGGAGCCACAACAAAATGTGACTGTTCCTGACATATGCTCTTGATCAAATTATAAATGCAATTCCATTCCCAGGTCAAAGGAATGGTGATGTGAGGTCCTTCAGTGCCTCTCTACTTTTCACTCGGTCTAACCAAAAGTTTTCATCATGGATTGACAACTACATTAGCAGACTGTCCATGAAGTATTTGATATCTACAAATACCCTTGATAGACAAATTCCTTTTCTTACAACTTAAAAGCAATTAAAATATTTCCCTAACATGAAGGCAACATTCAGACCGACATGAGAAATAAAAATTATCCATAAGAGCTTCACAAGACTACTAGGTGTGAGAGGCAAATTCCCTTGACATCTGGTATAATCCTATGATTTTTCATTGATAGCAGATAGCTCAAGGGAATTTGGGAGCAGAATAGGACATAAACTGAGAATGATGCAAACAGCAATGATAACAGGTGAATTTTCTGCATTTAAATAGATATTGATGGCAAAAGCCTCAAATTTGGAAGACAACTTGGAGAATAAAGGTGGCTTCACTTACTATGCTATTACTCCAGCTAATATTCAAGACTATTCCTCATGCAGACATGTAAGTTGATTATGTTATCCTGCTACATCACATTCAAAGCACTACAGGACTTTTATTGCTTCCTGTGCTTCCAGAACATTAATTAGCTTATGTCGCTATAGCTTTGAAAACTTGAAGTACAAACACTAAATATTATTCTGTTCAACATGTTGATTAGTATTATGCTTAATTTCACAACTTTGATATTTCAGATAATATACATGTAAAATTCAAGATGAAGAGGTTTTTTTGGCTGGTGAAGTGTGCTTGCTCTGTATTGCTTTGGCACACCTTGTACAGAAAACGAAACAATACTTTTTCCAAAGCTTCCTGATCTATAAAAAGGAAGAACAAACTGAAGAACAGTCTTCTCTAAGGATAAAAGACACCTTGGAAGGCTGTGTTTGAGGGCAACGCTGCAACATCATCTCAACTAAATGTTCCTCCTGTATATATAGGAAAGAAACCATCAAAGCACATTGATGAACTTGAGTGTCTAATGTATACAATGCAAATATTTTAGTAGCAGTGAAATACTGTCCAGCTGTCTCTTCTAAGCTTTCAGTTCAGTTTAGCAGGAAGCCAAATGGTCCTAGGCTGTTACATAAATTTGGTGACATCTGAAAGAAATGGTGTGCTCAGCCAGACAGACAAGTTTTGCATGGGGACATGTCATATTAGGAAACTTATAAAGCAGCTGGAAATTTAATACAGAATCTGTGATGGATAAAATCCAGGGCTACTGGCTGCGCTACTGCCTGCCCTTAGTCACACCATCTCTACTCAACCAACATATGCAACATATTAACAATGGAATAATTAGTACACATTCCTGTCTGCTACTTAAAACTTCACTCCCAGATGCTGCTTTGGTCTAATTTCAATTTTATTACCTTTGATGATTCCCTGCACTTCTTAATACTAGGCTCCATCGCTATTCATTAGACTCAAGAGTGGTTAGGCAGACATTAGCTGAAGCCAGGTTTCTAAAAGGAATGCCTTTGCTTTCATTTCATGTGGCTAATTTCCATAAATCACTCTAAACACTTACTCCAAATCCCCTACAATATATGCTCGTGCATGTGTGTATACAGGCAAAACAACTGTATCCATGACAACAAAATTAGGCAGCTAGATAACAAGCCAAATTATTAATTAATAACAAAAAACACAACAAAAAGTTATTTTTCAGTAAACCACCTTGAGTAAGTTAAGATCTGTTCTTTAATCTATTATTTGTAAATACACGCGCACGCACACTCACACATACACACCTACTCTTTTTAATTCTCATGTTTTCACTACACCTGTAGCACTACAAGACACCTAATACTCTCCTACAGCTGGCCAGTCAGACCTGGTCATGTTATATAAATATTTCTGCTAAGAAAATACTCATGAGATGCATGCCAACAATGACATCTTTTTTTTAATTATTAAATAACCACATCTTCAGTCATGTGAAGTCCCTGGAGACTGGAAAA
>NW_010545138.1:0-413 GCF_000687285.1 Phaethon lepturus
GGACAGGAATGTTGTGGTGGCCCTGGGGTGACGAGGGATCTCACCTCATATCTGTGTCCCCCTGCCAGGACCGCAACACCTTCCACCGCTTCGACAAGTTCAACGCCAAGTACAACCCCATCGGTGAGTCCATCCTGCGGGAGATCTTCATCAAGACGGACAACCGCGTCTCAGGGAAGTACTTCGCCCACATCATCAAGGTGAGTGGCCCTGATGCGTGACCCTCCACATCTCCCTCTGATGCCCATGGTGGCAACGCCACCCATGTCCCCCTGCCCGGTGGCCGAGGGGTGACGCTTGCCCCTCCCCGGCAGGAGGTGATGTCTGATCTGGAGGAGAGCAAGTACCAAAACGCCGAGCTGCGGCTCTCCATCTACGGCCGCTCCCGGGACGAGGGGGCCCAGATGGCCCGC
>NW_010545138.1:425-1185 GCF_000687285.1 Phaethon lepturus
GGGCCGTCAACCACCGTGTCCACTCCAACAACGTCCGCTGGCTCGTGCAGGTGCCCCGGCTCTTGTGAGTAGCCAAGGGGCAGATACCCTCAACCGGGACCATGTCCTGGCTGGGGAGACTGAGAACACCCCACTGACAGCTGGGGTGGGGTGGGATGGGACACCCATCTCTGAGCGGGGTCCGTCCCTCTGCAGCGATGTCTACCGGACGAAGAAGCAGTTGGCCAACTTCCAAGAGATGCTGGAGAACATCTTCCTGCCCCTCTACGAGGCCACCGTCCACCCTGCCCAACACCCAGAGCTGCACCTCTTCCTGGAGCACGTGAGCACCATGTCTTGCGTCCGGGGGGCGCACGGGGGGGACACCGGTGACACCCGCAATCCTCAGCCCAGACCCAGCTTGAGGGCTGGGGCAGATCTCCTGCTGGAGGAGTGACCATCCCACCCCGGGGTTGTCTCTCCCGCAGGTGGATGGCTTCGACAGCGTGGATGATGAGTCCAAACCGGAGCATCACATCTTCAATCTGGACAGCCCCTTGCCGGGCAACTGGGTGGAGGAGGACAACCCACCCTACTCCTACTACCTGTACTACATGTACGCCAACATGACGGTGCTCAACCACCTCCGACGGTAAGGACGCCTCAGGCTCCCCGGCACCTCCGCCCGTCCTGGGAGGCTCTTGGGGGGGGTCAGGTGATGGCGGTTGACCCCACGTTGCAGGAAGAGAGGCTTCCACACCTTCGTCCTGCGCCCGCACTG
>NW_010545139.1:0-2796 GCF_000687285.1 Phaethon lepturus
GCTGGGCAGTGCTGGGGTGATGGTTGGACTCCATCTTAAAGGTTTTTTCCAGCCTAAAGTATTCTGTGATTCTAAAATACAACAAACGAGCTGGCAAATCTCATGATGAAGTGCAACTGATAAGGAGGAGCTGAGCAAGCCAAGCAAGAAAAGGTTGTTAGTTCATGCGCTCAACCTAGTGAGGCTGTAAGCCAGGGCACAGGTCTTGGCTGAGGTCCAGCCGGCTGACCTGGTGGTGATGCTAAGAGAGCATATATGTAGTGCATCCTAAGCAGGGTTGTATTTATACTGTAGCACTGTTTGTGACACCATCGTTTTAGGGATACACATGGACGAGGTGCTGACTGCCTATCGGCGACTGCATTACGCATTGGTTAGGAGGTGCTCTTTCAAATATAGTGCAGCATACTTTCAGAGGAGCTTTTTCTCTTCAGCTATTGTAAAGATCACCCAAAACTTCGCTTTTATCAGAGAGCAGTCAGGTTTTTTTATTTTTCTGTTGTGTAGCTTGCTCATTTTTTGTCAATAGGCAATTACTCTAGATGTGTTGAAGATATTGACTCATAATTCGAGGGGTTTTCTCATTTGCCCTACCATGCAAATTTAATGGAATTTACATCCTCACTTTGGCATTAATCACATTGATAGAGTTTGACAAAGTGTGGTTTTTCGTTGTAGCAGAATGTCAGCAAGAATTTCTAGATTGCTCAGCATCCGCAACCGTTTCAGTGTGGTGGTTGCCTCTGACACTGATTGGCAGCTCAAGAAATGGACCTAACTATTTTGAAAAGGTTCTTTCTAGATTTCTTTCTCTGGGGGATGTGGTGGGGGGTTTTTTTCCACTTTGAGGCATATGACATTTTCCTTCCTAAAAATGTGCTTACATTTTTTTCCCTTGGCTTTCTGGTAGTTAAATTCAGTCTTTTCACTTGTTGTTGTGGATATTTAGTGGAATAATTAAAGCAAAAAAATTCCTTGGTGCCATTGCACGCTATGCATATGTCCTTATTTGCTGCACTTTTCTTGTAGTAAAGGTAGGGCAATTCTAAGTGTTGAAAGAAATCGGTGCTGCAGACGGGAGGGTGTCAGATTTTTAGGTAAAACACATTTTCTTCAGTGTTTAAACTAAAGTAATTTCAGTGCTGCCAACTCTGTGCGTAACCAGGGATCCTATTGGTAGGAGCCTTGTTGACCCAGAATTTATAATAGCACATGAATGCTTTCTTTACTGTTTCTGTTCGGGGAGGAGTTACTTGCTGAAGAAGAAATTGTAAGACAATGATGGTTATTGTATGAGTATGCATTAAGTGCTGGTGAGAGTCCCTTCTAATTGTGAATCACACTGGAAGGGTGCAGAAGCATGCTGTTGCAAATGTGAAGAGTATCAAGAGTGCAGTACTCATGACCAGCTACCTAGAAGTTTGGCTGATCTTATGAATCGGGTAGTGTAGGGAGGTTGTGCGGCAGACTGATGCATGCTCATCTTCGTTAAGGTGCTTAGCCTCACTCTTGCCTGACATCTGCTGCAGATATAACTGAGTTTTGGGAGTTGGAAGAGTAAATGCAGATTGTGCAGTAGGCAGTAGGTGGTAGCCATAAACCTGCTCCTGCAGTGATTACAGCAAATGCAAGAACCCAGTACAGAACCGGGTGTTTTGGGCTCTGCATCAGCTTTAAGGTCAGCTTGTGTTGTAACTTGTATATTTGCCTTTTTCCTCTGTCCAACTGTCTTTTCTCATCCTGAGGGGAGGGAATGTGTAGAAGAGATGTTTTTGCTTGTTTTCCCAAGTACAAGGTGTATTTTCAGACACTGGATGCTGTTCAAGAATGTTTGTAAAGACTTTTTTTTAAAGACTGTAGCAGGATCGGGTGCCACAAAGAGAGCAAAGCAGGAGTATAGAAGAGTATAGAAAGACTATAAAAAGTATGGTGTAGCTGTACTTCTTGTCTAAGCCTGTGTTTCGGGTCATCTGCAGTAATTCTCTGAACTACCTGCCACCTACGGAATCTGTTTCCACACATGCACAATTAAACCATTGGTGTACGTGTCTCTTCATTTTATCAAGTTCTTCCCGCTAACGTATCGGATTGGTCAAGGAAAAAGGAGTCATGGCAGCATGAATAATCACATTGTGGTCCCTACATGCAGAAAACCAGCCCCTAGCAGGGGGTATGTATTATTCATTAGGCTCTGTCCCCATCTGGTTCTGTTGGTGAATGTGTGCTCTGTAGTATTCTGTTTTCATCCATGCTTTGTCAGCAGTCAAACTGCTAACGCAAAGTGTTGATGGAGCTTTGGGATTTTTGGAGAACTTCTGCTAGGTGGAAGTCTCCTTGGCAACCTGCTCTTCAGATAAATTATGGAGTATATCGTAAAACACTCATTAAATATTTGTAAACTAGTCACAGAAATCCATATGTTGAATTGCTTAAGAGTAATAGATGCAGAAATGGGTTGCGATTTCCTAAATAAGTCAAATGCTTATGCTTCCTTAACCATGACAATGATCAGTCATATAAATGCCCAATAATAAGAAATATTTTTCTGTGGCTTCTTTTCATTTTGGGCTTGCTTTCTCTCCACATGCCTTCATAATTAAACAAAGTAGCCTATTTTATGTTAATTGGCCTAAATTACATAAGTTTTTTAAAATAATACTCTTCTTAATAGTGCAAATCATTGCTCTCTGGATATCGTGATGTCTAGGTCCTACATTTAAAATAACGGTACAGAGTAGGATTGTGCCTGTAATCACTGAGCTTGTGCTATTGCACACATATTCTACTTTGGTCTTT
>NW_010545139.1:2827-12637 GCF_000687285.1 Phaethon lepturus
CAAAATCTCTTTAGTTTCCTGTTGCCCTCGTTCCAACATGCAGAAGATTGAGAAAAAAAATGTACTGTTTCTTCTAGAATTGTGTTAAGGCTAAATGCTCTGCACCATACTTACTGAGTAATGTGTTAGTTGTATTACTGAGAGATTCCTTAGGACAAAACAAGGCAAGTTCATCTGTTTCAGCTGGAAAATGGCCTGGACCCTTTACCAAGCCCTGCTGCAAATCAGACAGATGTGTGTCAATAGGATAGGCATTTGATTTGCAGAAACATGTTTTAAATGTGTATTTCTTAACTGTTTCTTGACTTTGCCTTTTTTCCTGTATTTTTGACACAGTTAGAGCAGCAGAGACAACAGTTGCTGACAGAACGCCAGAATTTTCACATGGAACAGCTGAAATACGCTGAATTAAGGGCTCGTCAGCAAATGGAGCAGCAGCACAGTCAAAACCCACAGCAGTCTCACCAGCACTCCAGTGGGCCTGGGATGAACCCCCTTGGGGCACCAGCACATCCAGGCTTACTGCCTCATCAGCAGCCCCCACCGTACCCTATGATGCACCACCAAATGCCACCACCTCACCCACCGCAGCCAGGTAAGAGTTAGAAGGAGAAAATCGCATATGTTAATCACCAGATAGATTAAAATCAGAGGAAGAGGTGTTGCCAGGTAGAATTGCGGAAGTTATAATGGATGGTCAGTGTTACCTGGTGGTTTCTAATGGTGCTGCTTATAAAACAGAAACACAGTTTGCTAGAAGGACGAACTCTGCTTGTACTGCAGCTTCATTTTACAGCTTTTGCCCCTGCACCAGATGCGTGGATAGAGTTTGGGGAGGAGGTATCTTATCAATATGTATGAAAACCCGAAAGGAAGGAGTGAAAGAGGGAGCCAGACTCTTCTCAGCACCCATGGACGAGGCAAGAGGCAATGGGCACGAATTAAAACACGGTCAATTCCATCTGGACACGGGAAAAAAGTATTTTCCTGTGATGGCCCCAGGACCCTGGAACAGGTTGCTCAGCAAGGTTGTGGAGTCTCCATCCTTTGCCGGTAGTGATGCCAAGCTCTAAAGTAAGAAATGGAGCTGCCATGAAGTGTCATTTTCAAATGTCTTTTATCTTGTTTGTATTTCCTTAGACCTTTTTTTATGTCTAGTGATCTCTGCTCCTTCAAAAACAGTCATTCCCTCAAATTTCCCAGTTCATGACACACCTAACTGTATTAAAAAAACACAATAAAATTTAGGGGAAAGGTCACAAAGGAGAAGCAGAGGCAGGAACCTGCTTAAGCAGTTTCCTTTGGCAGGAGACCCGATTCTAATATGCCTCTGTGCTTTACTCAGGGCTTTGCTTTCTGGCTTCCACCCTTCAGTTGTGCCGTTCAGAGTCACAGAACCACGTTGGTCAGAAGGGTCCCTTGAAAGTCTGCAGCCCAGCCTCCTGCTCAGAGCAAGGCCAGCTGGACCAGATTGCAAGGGACTTGTCCTCTTGAGGTTTAGATATCTCCAGTTGTGGAGATACTCCTAATACCGAAGGATGGAGAAGTTAGGTGGTGATGTGACTGTGCCTCACCTCAGGAAGAGGAACATCCACTGGGCATAAAAAAATATTGCTGTCACTTATTCAAAACAACTGTGCTTAATGGCAAAACTAACAGCCCTACTGTTAAGTAATTAAGTTGCTAACAGCATTTGCAGTCTCACCTTTAAACCATTTTACTGTTCTAAGGGATTGGGACTACCAAATGGTCTACTTCTGCTGTGAAGGTGCTTATGGGAATTAGAATTGAAGGCTTTACTATACTTGCTAGATGTTGTTGAAATGATAGTTTAAAATAGAATAGCACCACCTGGCATGGAGTAACCTGACTGACCAGACCACAGCGAAGGAGAACAGCTTGTGTCATTTGTCAGCTACTTGACCAAAAACCATTCTAAAAGAAGACCTGATGGGTTGTTGGCCAAAAATACTTCGAAGGTCTTGTATAGGCTGCTGCTGAAGAAGCTGAAAAGTTTGAGGTATCATAACCAAAAATAGGGTGTGGCAACAAAGTGTGTAGGAGCTTGAGTTTTCATCTTGGGAGAAGACCTATGCTAAGTGCGTGGTTTGGAAAAGAGCAGAAGTGCGTAGTAAACTGGCAGGATTCGCAGATGACCACAAAAGTGGGAAGCATCTAATCCAACTGCGTGAATCTCCACAATAATAAAAAACGATTTAATCAATAGATAGAGAGTAATGCTCATTGGAGAGGAAGGTAAGAATTAGGCATCGTGCGACCTAGATGCTTAAGCTAACCTTTTAATGGATCAGTCAGTGAGTTCCTGGCTCCGTTGCGCACTTGTGGACAAAAAATGCTGACATTGTTTTGGGAGCTGTTTGGGTTTTGCTGACATTAAATTGGGAGTGTGATAAAATATGGTCTATGTTTTTTAGATTGAAATAATATTGTAGCTCAGTTTGACTGTTGTATGCTGTATTGACAACTTGGGTTTATTCACTTAGCAATAGAATGAAGAAACGTTCTGTGAAATGGAAAAATGGCAAATTGAAAACAGATTAAGGGGGGAATCATTGCATATCATTAGACTAGCTCGTACTTACAAGCTGCTATTGAGACTGAAACGTAACAAGATTAAATGCATTGTTGTAGTCACTAGGGGACTAATAAAACCTGAATTCTAATATATTCACATCCTTGGTTCACATAATACCTTATTACTTCAGCCCCATCATAATCATCCAGGCCCTCTGTATCCCAGTGATCCCGTTCAGTGTGTATTGTGGGTAGCGTGGTACTGTGTTAATTAGTCAGTACATTTCTTTTTCAAATTTGATTAAAGTTAGTCAATAGATTGACTTTTCCACCACCAACCCCCTCCTGTTAGAGGGTGGCAAACTGATGGATGAGGCGCAGCGCTTCTGGTTCCCGCAACAGTGAAGCATCTGGGGCTGTCTCATGCCATACAGATGCAGGACTAGGATTTTGCCTTTTACCTAGTCTGACAGTTTGCTGGTTTGGTATTTTTGTGAAGGTGGGAATTCAGAGGCCCTTTGAGGCAAACCCCTCTGCTGCTTTTACCATATCCCAGCTGATCTTGCCTAGAAAGCCAAGTAGGCTCTTTTCCTCGGGCTCTTCGGTGGAAGTCTGTTAGAAACGCTTGTGAAGTCCACAAGTGCCAAAGCTCTTCAGCTTCACAGTGGAGTTTTGTATAACTTGAGGGCAGGGGGAAGAAATTGAGAAGTTCACAGTTCCTTGAGCGAGTTCAACACTTAAACTCTGAGCCAGTCCTGGGCGGGGGGATGTGTAAATAGGAATTTAGGGAGCCTCCAGTCCCCAGAGATAGCGACTCCCAAATTGACCTGATTTTCTGTTTAGGTAGTTAAGATGCCCAGAGTTTGACTTTCCCTCACAAGTCAGTACATCATCGCAGGGTTAATCTCTGCTGAAAAGATCTCTGTTGCACGCAGCAGACACGAAGTTACAGTCTCCAGAAATCTTAATGGTGCGCTGAAGCAGTCAGCAGTTGCATTTTGTGTGCACACACCCCATGTATTATATACATTAAAAAGTAATCCCATATTCCATCACGTTGGTCATGTTGCATCTGTGATAAATACTACAGAACTTCTATCGTATCCTATGTATTTTCCTTACGTTCACATGTTCAGGGCGATTGTGGTGTATTTATTGGACTTGCAAGTCTTGGAGCTTTAATAGTCCAATACTTTCATGACAGACCTGTACATACACAGAGCAGTAGCAATTTTTGCTGCTAAGTTGCTAATTTAGGACCCTTTGAAACAAACTGACGAAGTTCACCTTAATGACCACACACCCGTAAGTTCCCTCACTGCCTGCCCGTGAGTCTCCTGCAATCTTGATGGAGGTGCCAAAATTTGGAGGGTGTGGGTGGATTAATTTCATCTGGTGCAGGTAATCGCTGATAGAGAGGGCTGAGACGCACTTGCAGAAGAAATCTGAACTCATTTTTTGCTGCTGTTAGTCCTGTAGATGAACCCCTGGCTTGAGAGGGCTGTTGGTGTACTGCTTCCCAGTGCAGAGCTTGACATGCTTTTGTAAGAAGGAGCATATTCCTTACCTGAGTTCTCCGCTTCTCTCCAATAACAAACTGCTTTCCCTAAGGTGGCCAATTTCAAGAACCCTCAGTGACGAATAGCACGGCGTAATTCTTCATTCAGGTGTAAAGAGGTTATTGGAGACTTAGGCAAGTAGCTGCCTGCTGCTCTGTCTAACAGCTCTGCGGCAAGAGCAGGCCCATTCAGTTTGCGTTGGAGAAAAATCCCAGAACAACTTAGCAATACCTGAGAAGCACCAGTGGGCAACCTTCCAAAACACAGCCCCGAGGGGAAGCTGGAGATGGAAATACCTTCACAATTTCCTGTTCAGCTGCGTGGTTTTAACTCCAGACTTTACCTTGGTTCTCACTGATGTTTTCAAACAGGTTTCTGACCTTAATAGTGACTAAAAGTGTAACTGTTGGTGCAGTAGACCATGAACAAAATGCTAGGTCGGATGTCTTCAAAGTGATTGATGAAAGCTGAAGAGATGGTAGGAAACAAAGTGATGAAAGGCTCTGAAAAAGCATTTATAAATGGAAGAAAAAAAATTCCTGCTTTTCTGAATTCAGAGGCGGAAGCAGTTAAGCTGAATCTTTTAACTAAAAGTTAACAGTAAAGCTCTTCCCAGAAAAATGTTCTTTAGCTTAGATGTCAGACTCTGGAAACAGCTGGTGAACATTTCCAGTCGAGGGTCAATCTTTGCAGTGAGCTGCTATTCATCGGCATGGCCACATCTGGTTCTGCCGGGCCGTAGAATTCTTTGGGACACGCTGAAGAGCTGAAATCAGTCCAGAGGCCAGCGCCTACGGGCAGCTTCGGTGGGAGAGAAACCAAGACAAGCCAGGAGAGCTGCTCCAGATTGGAGAGCTGTTGAGTTCCACCTTAGTGGATAGTGTACAACGCACAGCCAGAGAAGCTTCTTGGAAGCTTTTGCTGCTCCTTCCAAGGCTTTTCTTTCTGCGACTGGGTTAACTGTCTCATTGCTAGTCATGGCAAGCAGCGTGGCTTGATGGTTAAAGCTTTGAGTTTAAGAACTTGAAATAGGACTCTGTTAGAAGTTTGCTGTGGTGTATGGTTTAACCTGATGCCTGCTTCTCCAGTGCAAGCCTGTGTTCGGAGTTTGGCTGCCTTCAGGTTGTCCTTTGGTGCCTGGGTGTGATGAGATTCTGCTCAACTCGATGACCAGAAGTATGCTACTGATTTCAGACAAGTCCCATGACTAGTTCCTTTCCCATATTTTTTACTTGAACTTCAATTTGACTGAGATTTTGTTGTCTCCTTTCACCTGGAATGAAGACTTTTAGAATAGAAAAATAAAATTTGATTCAAATTTCACTGTGAAAAGCTGTACCTTGTAATTATAATGGAAAATAAAATTCCCAATTTCTTCCTGTGTTACTAGCCTTGCTGCTGGTTGTACAATTTGAAGCACATTATTGATTTCTCTTTGGGCACTGTTCTGGTTATCTGTGAAGTAAGTGCCTCGTACTACTGATACTTGTGTGTAATATGAGCAACTTGTAGAAATTCTTGGAGGAAGAGAGATAGATATGTATTAATAGCTGTCATTAATTAACTCTTCCCTTCAGGGGGGATTTTCAGCTAGTAAATAATTTTTGACCCAAAGCAGGAGAGGTAGGGATACACTTTCCACTACAGCAGGATGAATAACTTTAATAACCTCTTCCCCCAGTATATTTTGCATAATTTTCTGTCAATGGTTGAAATATCCTATGTAAGTAATTTTGAGCTTGTGGTTTCTCAAGTAAATGTTGTGCATTGCATTATTTAAAACTTGTGGGTTTAAATTGAGCTACTGGGTGCTATTTACTTTCTTGTTGGACTGTTTGCAATTCCCGGATTTTTTTGGTACAGAGAAGGATTTTGAGTTCACTTCCTTTTGGTAAATATTTTCTAAGAACTGTCAGTGCTTTCTTTTTATCTATCATACGTAATGAGCCTTGCTGGCAGGAGGCATGCAGGGAGTAGTCAGGTAAAAGGAAAGCAAAGTCATACGGGTGGTAAACGGGTTTGCAGCATTCATCCGCAGTGCCGTAATATGTGTGTAGTTGTGGGTTTGCAAGGTGTTAGGTGGTGGGTAACACAGAAACGTTAAAGCCGCCTTGGGTGCTCTCTGGTATATTCCTGACTGCGTGAAACCTGGCCAGGCAGGAGGCAATAGTGCCCATAGGGGCTGGAATAGCAACTAAGAGTCAGCCAGGGGACAGCAGTTCCAGTGCTGGATGATATTTCAGTGATTTGCTCTGTATTGTTGTCTTAACATCTGCAGAGCTTCTCCAGTAAGTTTGAGCAGTTCCTAACTCCTTACAAGAATGTATTATTGAAGATGCATTAATATTTGAAGGTTACCGGTGCTGCCCTGCGAAACGGTTGTCCTTGCTGCTGTGACACACTAAGCAGCTTCTCGACAAAGTATCTTCCATCGTACGTGCTTTGCTGTAGAAAAATAATGGTGAGCCCTCAACTGGGAGCCCGGCACGGTGCACCTCAGCCTTCGGAGGTGCCTGACCGCAGCACGCCGATGTCTCCGTCGTCAGCGCCGGGTGAATCACGCCAGAGGGGAGTGACAGAAATGCAATATGCAAGTGAAGTGGAAATTCTTTCTCTCCCCCGAGATGCAATGCTAAATGAGTTATTGTGGTTAATTATTCACAGTCCTTGGCTATGGGATTGTCTGCTGCAGTGCGTGTGGGGAGAGGACGTGCCAAGGAAAGGACGTGTCTGGGAGGTTGGTTAGAAGTACAGATTTCCAGGTCTTCTCTGTTCCCAGTGGGAAGGAGCACATCTTGCAGTGCTGCGGAGCTGCTCTGCAGTGAAGCTCGCAGGCATTCCCTGGAACGGTTCTGTGCTTGTTCCCGAATCAGGGCTGTGAAACCATTCAGTAGTAGGAGAGCGAGATTCCAGCAAGGCACGTCCCCTGCGGAGATCAGAGGAACGTCGGAGCGCAGCGTTCTTTGCTGCTCTCCCAGATCCTGACTGCCAGAGGAGAGGCTCCCTTCACGTAGCACTGGCTGTGCTTGCGGATTTTCCCTTTGAATACAGGGAGAGAGATGTGCAGGAGGGTTTGAATCGGCTCCAAGCTTTGTGCACGTGCCCCATCGGCTGCTCCGACGAAGCAAACATACCGTTCACCACTCCAGTGCCCCTCAAGTAGCTGATTTAATAGAGGTAGAGGCTTATTTAATAGAGATAAATACCTTGGAGATCCTTTAAAAACTGCCTCATCCGTTTCGCTGTAATGTGAATCTGCAGTTGGCAGTTTGCTAATAGTGGAATGCTTCAGAGCACGCACTAGAAAATGTCTACAATCTCTAACGTGTAAAGGATTTTTTTTTAGCCTGCTAAATCTCATTTTATTGAACCTTTTGGCTTTATCTCTTCCTGCGTCTGCTATTTTTAAGCTCTCCCCCTTATGTAGGTCACACTTCCACGTTTTATGCTTGAGCCGCTGTCTTGAAGCAGTATCTCTTGTAAAATGAAAAAACATATGATCTCTATAGAAATAGGACTTTGTTTTTGCCACAGTGGTAATAGCAATTTCCCCTTGCCTAATCCCAGTTTGGTTGGGTGTTGCTTGATCACTACTCAACTTCAGCATTTTGGAGTTCTGGTGTGTGATAGGATTGTTTCTCTGCGAGTAGCTTAAGCTACTTTGAAGATAAAATTTTTGCATCCCACATCAGGAAGGCAAAAAATGGACAGCCAACCCTGTACTCAAACACAGAGGAGCTTCTCAGCTTACAGGCGCCTTCAGAAAAACTGCGGTGCCACTTATTTTTAAATCTCTAAGATTTAAGAGAGAAAAAGGCTCTAGAGACTCCTTGGTCCAGGTGGGAGGGTGCTTCCCAGCGAGCATTGTAATGAGATTTGGAGTGATGACATGCTTTGAATTTATGAAGAAACAACATTTTCAATTTGATTTAACTTTCTTTAATGGTTTTTTTTTTTATATATATATATAAAAAAAACAAAGCCCTTGAATTCTTTGCCTTACTGCAGGTTTGACAGCCTTTCACTGAAGGAATACTTGCCCAGTGTTAAAGCTAAGACCTATGTGAAGCCACTCAGTGTGTAGTAAGTCTGATCCAGCTTCAAGTGTTTCGGAAGAGGATTTTTTAATATTAATGACTTCATTAGTGCAGAGAGAATCTTGCAGACATGCGGTGTGCATGTTGTGTGAGAAGGAAGACGACCAAATTATACTTGGAGAGGTTGAGGCTGCTGTCAAGCAGCAGCTCCCAGGCTGGGGATTCCTCAATTTCCAGCTGTCCTGGTCTTCTGAAACACAGCTGCGGCATTCCAGTTTTTACTTTTTTTATTCCCTGATCAACCTTACTTTTGCCAGGGAATAGCATCTCTCATAGCTGTGAATATCTTTCTTTGCTACAAAGCCCTCTACATCTTTGGGCCATGTTTTATCTCCAGTTGCTTGGCAAGGTTCAGCCCGTGCCACCCTTCTGGCCCCAGCAGTTTGAGTTGCCCTGTATCTGTTTCTGCCTTTGCTTCTCTATGCCTGTAGCTGCAATTGTTTCTTCTTTGAGGGGAGGTGGAGGTGTGACAATATGGGAGTTTATTAGAAATAAAAGGTCTGCTCAAGACAGAGTTCTTGACATCATATGTCGTGATGTACCGAGTGGCTGCGGTTCCTGTGCGGTACCCTTTCAGAGTACAATACTGGAGTCAAAGCGCGGGGAGTGCGAGGATGAGGGCATACGAGGAAGCAGTGCTCATCTCGCTTGTGTGGGCTAATCTAGATCCAGCCACAGCTTCCACTGTTAAAGCTTGGTGTGCCAGCTCCATTGCTGTGTTTTCCAGGGAACTTGACTTTTCATGAGTAGGTTGTGAGTGTGTGTATACTGGGCCAGCCCAGAGGTTCACGTCTCTGGCTTTGATCTGATAGCAGATCTGGCTTTGATTTGATAGCAAATGCTTTGTGAATACTACAAGAAACAGGGTAAACGCAGATCAGGCCTTCCACAGTCATACTCCTGGAGCATTTTGCCCCATCGGTGCTTAGGGGCTGCTTTGAACTGGTGTGTTCTTCTAGCCACCGATAGATCTACCCTCTGCAAATTTGTGTTAGAGACTTCCACGGTGTAACAAAGTTCTGTGAAAGTGGGTTTTTAAACCACAGCATAAGGATTTTGATCACCACCTTTAATTCTGTATTTGAGGAAATAAAGGCTACATATTTGCTTTTCCCATACCTCTTATGCTCTTAGATGTGTAATAAGCTGTCATCCCTTCTCCCATACAGACTCTCTCCCAAGTACTTGATGGGTATTAGTTGTGTGCCTAAGTCTCTACGCTGAGTTCACTTCTCTAGTAAATATTATTTTTTTGAGTGCGCTAGAAAACTTCAAAGGGACCAGAAATAGGCAGCCTGTCAGTACAGCAAGGCAAATGCTCGAATTCCCTCCTTGCCTATGAAACAAAACCAGTCTGCAGTGTTCTTCTGTTCTGAACACTAAGGAATAGACTGTATGTGCAAAAGCAGCCTCTGAAGACGCAAGCTGCTCTTGGAGGACTTCTTGCACAGGTTAACGGAGCAAAAGAATACATTTTTTTTTTTCTGGAAAGTAACTATTTTGAGTTTGAAGATGTCAGGACATTTCATAAGTGAAAGTGGTGTCCCTCAGGGGTCCGTACTGGTACCAGTATTCTTCAATATCTTCATCGATGGCACAGCCAGTGGGATCGAGGGCAC
>NW_010545140.1:0-4207 GCF_000687285.1 Phaethon lepturus
GGCAGCCGCCACGCTGCCCAGGGAGCGGGGCGAGCCCCCGTCACCCTCACCCAGCCCCACCGGCCGCCCCGGCCTGGGGCAGCAGCGCAGGCCAAAGTTAAGGCCATTCTCTGGCTTTTGACGTTGTTTGTGACAACACCCGCAAAGCATCACAAGTGGATACTATCAAGGATTACTATTTGTGTATTAGTGAGTCACAATACGCCAGATTCATAAGAGCCAGATGTCACAGCTGACCCAGACAAGGCACTCAGACAGATCCCACGCGTTTCATGTGTCAGCCTTATATCCATTCATAAAACAGCTCCCTCCCAAAATATAAGGCTTGGGAAAATTTAAGATCATTGTGCAATTCTAAGTCAAGTTTCAATCAGTTTCTTAGGTTTATTTTTCCCCTTCTTGTTTTTTTTTTATTCCTCAACGGTGGTTAAAAGAAAGGAGGGGCAGGAAATGATGTCCATCACAGAGGAGGATATAAAAAATGAAAAATATGGGTAGGCAGGCTTGGAAAAATAACTTTTTTTTCCCCTGCTTTTCAAAATGTTACAGCTATAGAAACAATCTCCTGGACAAAGTCAGACAGATGTTTTTTTCTCCCCCCCCCACCAACCCCCCCTCCTTTGGATGGAGTGACTTTCTCAAGAGCACAGCTGAAAAACCTTTGGAAAAAAAAACACACACGCAGTCTCAGGCGTTGGAGGTGTCTGGGGCTGAGGATTACAGAAGTTCAAATTGGCTCCCCCGTCAAAATTACAGCTGCACAAAAGATGGTACAGCGTATCAGCCCAGGGCTCAAAAGGACTTTTTCCGGTTCTCAAGAACGACGCAGGTCTTGAGAAAACGCAGCTGTGCTGCGATGGGCCGGGCTGTGCCGGCCCCCACCGCCGCCCCCAGGCAAATCGGTAAGGATGCCAACCTGCTAAAGGGCGTGATTAAAGAATACCTCCCCCCGCGCAGTTGTCATTTAGGGGTGATTTACTGCCAGGGCATACCCTTTGCAACTTCTTGTGATATGTTTTCTTTGTTTTCACACTTCCCTCTTGAGACATGAAATTTAATATCTATTCCAGCAAACGGAGTTCTTGCTCCCTTGCCCTCCCTGTCTCGCTCTCCCTCTCCTTCCAGCGTATCATCTTCCTCCGTTGCCCAGATGAAGCGAGCTGATTAAAATTTATGTGCGTTGCCGCCGAGGTGCCGTTTTTAACCGTACAAATGTGTTGCAGGGTTGCTGCGCTATTCAAACCCACCCCACCCAGGTGACCCTGCTAATCTCGAACTGCAGCCCTTGGCAGGTGATGACTGCTGAGGGATCCCTTTACGAGCTCGAGCCGGGCCACGCCACGGTTTCGCGGCGGTGCATGTGCCTGCACGTTGGTGTAAGGTTCCTGTGTGTTGCACTTGGACGCTGCAGCATCCGCCGGTGGAGCAGTTCAGTGGTCTACACACAGCATGGACACTCTCGGTACGATTTGCCAAATATTTTTGCCTGTGTGTTTTAAATGCCACGTTTCTGCTTCGCCCTCCTTCAAAACACGGACGAGTTGACTGGTTATGGAGAGCCAGCTACTTAGCTGGGTTTGCAACCCCTGAACAGCTACACCGGCATGACATGGTCTGAGTCCTGCAACGTGCTGCTGTCTAAGGCATGAGAGCAACACAGCCTCCTTCTAGCAGAAGCTCGATACTTCAGCTACAAACCATGCTGAGGTTCTCACAAACTATGAAGCAGGGGTAAATTATATTCTTCCATAGGAAAAGCAGCTAAACTATTCGTTTGAAATTCTCATTTTCATCACTGGACAAATGGCAGCAGTCCTGAGAACACGAAGATCCTGCTGATCACTCACTCGTTGCTCAAAACTTTTAGTCTGATTCTCTTCTACAACGGCTGCTTCGTAAAGTAAGTTTTAAAGGAAAACTCTGCGATTTACAGATACGGGAGCACCTGTAAATTTTGGGTTATTCCCTTGATGACTGTTTAGGTAAAAAAAATCTTACTTCCTCTAAATGTTTTCATTCTAAACTACTGCCATTCCTTTTATTATATTCTACCAACTCCAGAATTGATCAACTACTACTGCCTTCCTTCCTTCTCACTCAATAGTACCAATTATACTGCTAAAAAACAAAAAAACCACAAAAATCACTCTCCTCCCCCACCCATCTAATCACATTCTTCTCTTCAAATCCTTCTGTAGGCTTTTCTATACTCAGAGGAATTTTCTCATGCTTCCATGGTAATCTCCACTTCTGCGTATATCCCTCTTCTCTCTTATTTGTGTTCACTGCCCACTTGCCTAAAATTACTCCCCAAGATCCTTCTGGTGTCTTTTACGCATTGTTCCTGCCTTCGAGCTCCTCCTGACGATGTGGAGCTGTTTCCCATCTAGCTGTGCATGGTCATCACCTTCTCACTCTTCTGGGAGGTATATCAGCCTGGAAGCAGCCCGTGTAAATCATGCGTATCTAGGAAGGCATATTTAATATGTAAAATACTAAACTGCTCTCAGGCCAAGTTATCTTCCAGATAACAGATGCATTATCTGAACAGCATTTCCTCTGAAATTTAAAATATTGTCTTAGATTACTTGTAACTTGTTGAAAAAAATTAGCCATGTACCCAAATTTTTCACGCTGCAATGAAATTTCTCTTATTCAATTCACGGGTAGTGGCAAAGCATAAACCTACCACTAGATATACTAGGCCACCTTTCGCAAGTCACTTTATTTTTCACCCTAGTTTGAACCTGTCTGTAAAGTAGATAAGAGCAGCTGTTCTCCAAGCCAGTGGTGATGAGGCACCTTATCGATGACCTTTATCTGCTTGATTCATTTATACATTCTTCAGATGCTAGGTCTTGGTATATCAAGGTACGTTGCCAGGTACAATGAAACCTCCAATCTCAGTCAGCACTGGTGTAACATATCTATAACAACAGCATCATGAAAATTAATTAATATTTTTCCAGTGCTCTGAGCATGGAAAACACTGCATAAGTGCCAACAAGGTGTTTTGTTTGCTTTTGGTCAGGGCCACTCCGTGGCAGGAGTAGTAGTAAAACGTGTTGAATAAATCATTCACTAGGAATTGTTTAGTCAGATCCCAGTATTATTACTGGAGTCAACTGCATGCAATTAAATACATTAAAACATTTACAGTCTTTATTTCAAATGATATATTCTGGATTACTCTCAAAACATTCTCTAATTCATACCATTGGGTTTTACAGTAGCTATATTGTGCAAAGCATACATTAAGTATACTCCATAATACAGCAACAGTATTTTTGATCGGTGATCTTGAGAGCATATTGCATGTGACATATGTTTTTCTTTTTTTCCCCAAAAATGATTATCCTTGATAACAAAACTCTTGGAAACACTTGGAAATGAGGGGGATTTTCTGCTGCTGCTAACTCATTTAGAAGCCAACTTGAAATGTAGGCTGACAATCTTCCATATCATTTTTCCCTTATTGTTTTCTGAGGAGATAGAGGATTAAATCTGATGCTTATTGAATTTACAGATTATTAACACCAGTTATACCCCTACTGCTTTTCTTCTAAGCTTTGTGTATAAATTCAGTTCTCATGGAAAGGGGGAAGGGAAAAATCTGATATCACTAACTAAAGTCAATATAGTAGAAGCAGATGCTGTGCTAGCTTTTACTCAAAGCTTTGCCAGTACTTTTGATCCAGTTTGTTATATCCTCTCCCGCATCATTTCTTAGCTCCTTCCCGACTAGATCAGCAATTGTCTCTCAGTCCAAATTACACAGAAGAGCTCTGTAGTTTGCCAAATGTCCTGTACAAATTACAAGGAGCTCTAAAAAAAAAAAAAAAAAAGGTAATCGTGCTTGTGATCAAAATTTATAAAGGCCAAACCCTTTGCTCTTCTCCAAGACCTGCTATCAGGAATCTCAAAGCAGAAGCGTATCAACAGTGGTATTCTCCTGTGGTTGGCCCCCCTTGTTTAGACCTAGCCTGCGCATGTGCCTGCAGAAGACCTTCCGTAAGCCTACTGGAAGATGCAGGGCCAGAAGCACAAGTGCCAGATTCCCCATGAATCTCTTTACACCTGTATAAACCATGCTACCAGCATGCTACTACATTTAGCATGTAGCAAAGTGCTACCAGGTCAAAATGGTCACATTTTGTCTTGCTGTAAAGTCGTAGATGGTGACTTGTGGGCCCAGCACCACTCTTTC
>NW_010545140.1:4228-15682 GCF_000687285.1 Phaethon lepturus
CTTTCCTTTATGTCAGTCCTTCTGCAGGCAGAAATGGTCTCTCTTACATCGTAACTGGGAACTCTACATTGGCCTTATACATTGATACTGAATGGTATGCCCTTTTACACAGCCTTAAATGCTGCACATTTCCTTTTATCTTGTTTCCAATGTCATATAATTTGCCAAACTAATCACTTGCCCTGAACAAGGCAGAGATGTAGGAGGAAACGAGCAGCATGTGATCACATAGTTAGAGCCTATGTTAATGTGTATCTTCATGGAGTACACGGGGCCAAATGAGGGCAGGAGAAGCTGCTTTAATATTTTACTTTCTTTAGTTACTCAGATCCAAATAGCAACAAAACTAAGACAGTTATACTAGTTCTCAGGATTCATTTAGGGAAAAGACAGTGTAGCATACGCTCACTGTCAAATACTGAGGAGACTGGCACTACACATGCTTTTCCCAGCATTGTCATGGTAGGGATTATGGACACAAGAACCAAGACTCTCAAGTCAGCTGCTCCTTAGTAACCACCCCCATGAATGCTATCAACACGTTGTAGATGTGTTATAGCTTATTCTTTTTTTCACTCGGGAGTAAACAGCCTTGAATTACCTCACCACCACTTACACAAGGACAGTTACACACTGGATACATGGTAGGCTGTCATACTGTGCAAGCCTTCTCTAATTGAGAAACACAAGTAACGGATTTTAAATCAATTAGAGTAAGCAAAAGTTCATCTTTGATTCAAGAACAAAGAAAATCAGCAATAATACTTCTGTATGTGTGCACTCAAGTAGCCACTCCACATGGGAGTATTATCATCTTGGCCCCACTCCAGGTGGGATTAAGAAAAAAACAGTACTAAGGTAAGTAGTTATTGGTAGTTTGTTATTGGTTACCTGTGGCATTATCTACATGGTTTCTTCCATCATCTTGTAAAGGGCATGGCTCCTGTCAAAGATGACATGGGACTAATGTGGGTTGGTGTTTTATAGTAATTAGTTTTCTTAAGAATGTTAAAATCCAAAATGGTCAAAGCCACCAGAGTAGGCAAAAATGTTCATGGTAACAGAAGTTTTAAACACTCATTGCTTGGAGGACCTTCACAGAACTAGCAGGTACTGTAAGCCTCACCGTAACCAGAATACCCAACTACCGTAAAGCCTAACTTTTTAAAGAGAGATCACAGCAATAAAAGAAACTTTTGTGTTGAATGTGCCTCTGTGTTCTATCTTCCAGCACTACCACAAAGAACCTCTGTTAAAGTGTTAAAGATAAGTCAGATATAGAATCTTCAGGACTTCACTTATTGGAAGATTAGCGAACAGGAAAGTTTAATTCTCATCGGCTCCTATTCCTGTAGACTGTGCTAATACAGCTCCCACCCTGCTGCTTACCACAGCTAAGACTGCATCAATACGCCTATTATAAATGTCATATTTCCAGTACTTACAGCTCAGCTGTTGGTATTTTCCTTTGGACTAGCCATGGAAATTCAAGCCTATAACCTAAAAAGCATGTATAAATGCTCCATTTACTCACACAAAACCTTTACTGCCAGCTACCTAAACAGGAATCTTTAGGAACAACAGCTAAAAATTGCTCCCTACAATATCAGCTTTAGCCACCTGTTACTGCAAGCAGTTTCAAAGTATAATCCTAAATATGGCAATAGATCAGGCTACAAAATAGTCTGATTAGAAGTGACTCGATATATGTCTGAACTTTCCCAGATCACTGTTTAGCAGTAGGGTTTTAAAATACCTATGATCGCTTCAGCACATGATAGTCCACAACAGTTCCAAAGGACAGTGGTAGAAAAACAGCCCTTGACTCAAGAGCGCTCAGATTAATTTGTGCTGTGGTCACACATGTAGCCACAGCAAATTCACAGTGGTCACAGTTGCCAGACACACAACAGAGTAATAAAAAGTGAATTTTTACATGGTGGTTGCACACAAAGTCCCTGGTGGCCACGTTTGGGAATTGCTGGTTTAGCAAATACAACTCTTAAACTGGGAGCCTCAATTCCTTTCTTGGTTCAAAGACAAATTCACTTGGAGAATTCATCTTTTCTTGCTGTACTTGCTTAACTTGCCCGTTCCTCCCTCGATAACAGCACCTCCCTCTGTGCAGGGCTGCGGGGTGAGCTTTTTCCATCAATGACGGGAATTGATGGCAAACCTAATCACTGCACAAGCACCTGCAGGAAAAAAAGAGCCGCCTTTGGAGTTAAATATTTACTAAACTCCGCAACAGCTTTTCCTCTCTTCATTTGACAGTTCATGGTAAATTCAGCACTTGTATGAAAAGCGCAGCTCTTAGCTGAGTCCAAAACCAGTTAAACTCAGGAACAGGTAGTACAAGCTTTCTAACAGGACCTCACAGACATGTTTCAGCACTGACCTACATACCCCTCACTCTGGGATGGAAAAATAAAGAAATAAAGGGTTTCCCACAGGAAACCCACAGCAGCGAGTCAACTGGCATCATTTTGGCACCCACCTCGAGAATGTTGTGAGACCCAGGACTGATGTCTAAGGGTCTAATCCATTAAATGCATGTTCTCAATTGACCTTTTGCTATTAGAGAAAACTCACCAGTTTAAAAAAGTGATCCCTGCCTACTCAGTCCTGGACCTTGTCACTGTGACTCACACCACAATGGCATTTAATGCCATTTAATACCAAATGCAGTGACAGAGTTTATCATTAAAGTCACTTTTCCAGGACTGAGCCATCAATTCATTTCAGCGGTCGCCTTTTCTCATAGAACAAATTATCACCAAAAATGCGAAGTATTTGCCTCTTTCAGTAACAGATGGTCCTTCGACAACAGAGAACTGAGTCTTATCAATAACACTCTCAGCTACGCGGGGAAAAGAAAGCTTCCTGAGCTACAGTGTAAAGTACCATTTACTGCCGCAAGGGAATGCTCGGCGGGGCCAGAGCTCCTACAGCACGTTGGCTTGAAACAGAAGATACAAGGTCCTGGGGGGCCAATTCATGCAGATTTTTCCAACCTATGGAATATGTTTCCAGGGGGAGCGAGGAGGGGGAGAAGGAATGTAATTGTGAGTTTAAAAGGAGTGTTGTAATCTGAAGGGGAGATAGGGTTTGGCTGATGGCGGAAAGGTGAGGGACTGGGGCGCCTTGCCCCGGGAGCGGCACGGCTGGAGGAGCACTCCAGTGCAGCAGGGAACTGAGCCAGGGTGCGGCTTGAGCGTGCGGTAACAGAAAACACTGGAGAAGTAGCAAAGACTCCGATAAATGAAGAAACCGCTTGCAATTTCATTCTAAGGGGGAAAATGGGAGCAAGAGGAGGAGGAGGAGTGGGCACTCTTTCTCATTAAAATCCTTCCTTAGGCTGCCAACTACATACCCACACTCTAACTGCCGACTTATTTGCCATGGCTGGGTGGCTTAAGTACGTAGAGAAAGAGAAGCAGCACAGGAAACCCAGGGCCTTTACTTGCATTTCATCTGCATGGACCACCAAAGCTCTAACCCAACACACGCCTGCCTTTGCACTGACCCTTGTGGAGGGCAGTAGTCCCAGAGACCACAGTGTAAAACATGTGTGTGATACAGTACCAAAAGTACGGTTGTTATTAGTGGGATTTTACCCTCTTTTGTACTTCGTACCCGAAAGACACTTCCTTTGCTTTTGAAGCAGGAGCCCTTCCTCCTCTCCTGCTTCCACACACACACATCCTTGCGTTAACTCTGTTCCCAGAAGAAGGGGAAGAAAAGGCAGTGAACATTGTTGAATTAGAAGATGTTTGTTTCTTCTCATGGGAAAGGCCTAGTATTTTTCAGCTAGCCCAAATACAGTCTACCAAACATCCTTGTCATAGTTGAACTTTTTAGAAGAACCTGCAAGGTGTAATTCTAAACCGAGAGCCTGCTCTCTTTCAAAATCAGAGGCACAAGTGGTATCAGAACTGAGATAGACAACATCTCGATACCCCCACACCTCAGAAAAATCTGAAGTTCCTGTTAGCCTCTTCTCTCCTACCTCCCCCTTCAGCCTCTTTTTCTCTGACTGGCAGAAAAGCAGGCTTGGTAAAAGATTTACAACTTTTCCTACATTTTGATACTTGTATATCTTTTGTGCAGTTCGTTTCAAAGCATACCTGTTTCTAGTAACCTTCTCCATTAAAAATAATGCTTGCTTTTCTGACCTGAATTCAAAATGGAGGGCAGGCCGCCTGTGGAAAATCTCCTCTCTCGGTCTTATAAAAGAAAATAATGTCATGTTCTGGGTCTGCTGTAGGTTAGTCCCCCAGTTCTAAGTGCACAGCCCTGGGCTGCAGCTCATTTTTAGGCACCTCACAATCCAAACTGCAACTCTCAGTTAGTTGCCTGAACTTCCTATTTCATGGATGGAGAGACTTGTGTCAGGGTGGACTCCACCATAACCCACATGGTGAGAGAAAAGCCACCGAAACTAGCTGTGACAGCTATTTGTTATATGTGCCTTTAGAAAGGGGAGTGTAAAGACCTGCCTTGACAGCTGCTGAGCCTACAAGGTGCAGTAGCAGGCATGGTCTCCAGTGACATGGGAGTCTTTAGGATGAAACAGATAGATAGGCAGTGGTCAAGATGTGAAGATGCACCTTCTTGTGACCAGCTAACACTTACTGCTACTAGGAAAATCACCAAGTTGTCTGGAAGCAACAGTCAACCTGGTGTAGAGGGAAGGTATATAAACTTGTAAAAATTTCTGTTCTGTCTGGTATCACTACCTCGAGCTCTTTCTAATTAAAAAAGTTCTTGGCTTTTATTTTAATCAAATTTGGGTTTGTTTTTTGGTTTTGTTTTGTTTTAAAAGCCCTTTAGTCACTTTGGGGAGCTCACTTCTGGGAAAAGGTCTAGCTGTGGCCAGCAAAAGGTACCAGCATATTAATCAATGGGAAACACGAAAGATTGGGAGAAGTTGCTTAATTTCCTTGATTTCAAATTATGTGGGTACTTGGCTCACAAGCCTAACTCCTGCCTCAGACAGTACTCCCTTATTTCTTGAAATACTCTTTCTGCTAATACTGCCTTTTGTGCACCAGAAGCTAGTAAGAAACTAACTGGCATAGGGAGACCCAAGTTAATTTGCTTTTCATCTTGATAAAGGAATGGAGACTAGATCCACCCCTAAGATGCTGTAGACTGATCTTTACTAGTACTCAACACCAGAACATCTTCAGATGCCTCTAAACCCAAAGGGAAGGAAGTACCTTCTTACAGACCAGAATTAAAGCCCCTAAGCCTGAAGAGAGAAACGTGCTTATACACATTATTCCCAGTCAGTTAGCTTCCAGCTACATTTGTAACTAGGAATAAATGCACACAAACTGAGTTTACCAACTCCCCTCATACAGGCACATGAGTATCAGCCCACTTTCAGTCACCACACACATAAATTTGTTCCCTTTTTATTTACTGCTGTATCACTGAAGCTAGTTGTTGTGAATCCCACTTTGAAGATCCTTCCCACTCGCAGTGTATACAGCCTTGACACCTAACTCCAGGTTGAGGCAATAGTACCAAGATGCCTAAAAATTAGAGCTCCCTTGGTAGCTTTAGCTCATAGCACTCAGAAGTACAGTTAAAACCACGGCAGCTATGAGGATTTAAGCATCCCTGATGATAAGCAGATGATAAAAAGGGGGTTTACAAAAATGTCTTAGTGATTGTAGAGATAAATCTGTTATTGTCTGGAAGATGCTCAGATAGTCCAGATGAGAAGCAGGGGAAAAAAGACATTATACATTGTAAAACTAAGCAATATCTCTCTCTGGATCTTTAAACAAGCAGCTTGGCTCAAGTGTGGGAAGCTGGAGATGCTTAAACTATTTAGAGTAATTTCTCCCTTTATATGTTTTTCCTATATATTTAATATAATTAATTTTCCTGTTATTGTTGTGCTCAGGTTGCACCTGGTAATGTACACAGTATTTGAGCTCATCGGTGGCATATACTGCATATAGAGCTTTGCTTTTCTATCTGCCGCATACCATCACTACACGCATTTATCTTAGATCTTAATCCAGTCAGAGAGGCATGAAAATCTGTAAATACAGGTTTTAGTGTCCCAATCCAATTGCTATTGATCTCAATATAAAACCTAGTGTTATCATAACTCCTTCCAAAACAACAGCTAGACCTGATATGGTAAAAGCAGTTTCAAAAACACCCACCTTTTCAGCCACTGAATATCTCCAGCAAAATGATTAAAAGTATTTAAAGCACTTCTAGTAGTGCTTCAGTAGTTGATGCATTTATCTACCCCTAACTTAAGGATATCACATCATTTTTGCTTTGGAACGACCCTTTTTGGATTCATGCCCTTAGTGAAAAATAGAGATAGTTCAGAGTATTAAACTGGGCTGCTGCTGCTGCTGAAGAGCCACCTGAAAATAAAAAATAAAAGATGATTTAGCTGTAATCCTGTGTTGCTAATGTCGTCACGCTACTGCCTCCCATGCAATACACAGCACGTAGTTTGCATTGGTCAAGCCGCTGAAGGCGGTTTCCTGAGTTTCTCTAACCGTGTTGAAGGCCTCGTTTGTCCACCTTCGCAGAACTGGTGCTGCTCTGTACCACAGTGGGTCTCCTCAGACACTGAATATATGAGTTATCAGGAGAACAGTGAGAGGGAGGAGTATGTGTGTAGAAAGCTCATATTAAGGCACATGAAAAAAAATTCCTAAAATTCAGGAGGGAAAAAAGGACAGATGGATTTTTTAGTAAATACTGTTGCTTCACATCTCTTTGGCTCCATAAGGGAAAACATTTTCTACTAAAAATAGTAGCTGGACTGAAAAGGTACCAATTTATCTGAGGGTAGAAAATGAGGTGTGAACTATTGAAAAAGGCAACTCAAACTGTGTTTTGTGAGAAAACAGCCAGCATATCATGCCAGGAGGCCAGGGGTTAATCCGATGGTAAATACAGGGTACATGCCTTGGGAAAAAGATTCGAGCTGCAGAATACTTCAGCGATGAGGTGCAAATCTGGTAGCTGCACCTCCAACAACCTACTGAGCACAAAAATATTGGTATATATATAATATTTCCATTTCCAGCTTAGAGCTCTGCTTGGGTTTTTTGGTGAACAACGTTCTCAAACCTTGCTACCCTTTTTCTGTTTCCAAGCCCATCAAAGCATCGTCTTCTGGCCAGCAGGCTTCTGCCTTACGAGTAACTAAGTGGCTACACATACAAGTAAGCAAGCATCCACACACAACCAAGTAGCTCTGGCACCTATACATGCTATGGAACTATGCATTTATTCTATTCTTGTATCGACTTTGTTGGCTACCTTTTATGTGCTACCCATCTCCTGTGGCGTGGGGACCGAGTTAAGCGTGGCTTCCTCTCGAATGGCATGCTTGTAAGTTTTGATGAGCAGGGTTTCAGGCCCAGAGATGAGCCACACAGATACCTGCAAGCACACTAGTGGACCCGAATGCTTAAGGGTAGGAACACATCTAAACACTTACATCATTTTAATAGGGTATGTGGACAGAGAGCACTACTGCTTGGGCTGTTTTTCACAGTGCCTGTGGAAATGCAAGGAGTTACTCCCAGGTATCAGGAGATGCCAGGGGTTTGATTGGGTACCACCTGGCAAAAAGTTTCTTTCAGGTCAAAATCTAGCCAATGAAATTAATACATTTCCTTGAAAAGCCAAAATCTCTGCTAGCATCTGTAGTGAGAGAAACACGCAGTTGCCCCAGAGCAAGCAGTAGCTGCAATGGACAGGCATACAGGGGGTTGGCAAGTGAATGTTATACATACTGGTGCCTGTGGTTATGAGAGAATTAAAAGCATTTGCTGTGATGACATTTTCATTAACAAGTTTCCACTTTGCTCACAAGGGAATATAAACCAGTTGTCTCCACTGGAAGGATCTCATCGTGCGATCAGGAAAACATTGGAAAGGAATAGACATAACATGGATGAATTTAATTTTAGAAAAAGTTACGTAAAGAGTGTCGGGTATTAATGGGAGAGGCTATTCAGATTCTTTCCTCTTCTTGAAAGTAAAAATCTCCCCATGACTGTAGGTTTAAGGCCCTGGAGGGGACACGTATTTACTCCCTGTTTCTTCAGCGCGACTGATGTAACAGACTTGGATAAAGAGGATGGTCACGGGAGTCGGGCGGCCCCAGAGAGCCGGGGGAGAAGGCAGCAACGACCTGGCGGCAGCTCCATCAGCGCGTGGCTGTGCCGCAGCCAGCGGCGAGCGCGGCGCCAGCCGTCCCAAAGCCGGAGCGCTCAGCACAGGGCGAGGGAAGGGTGACCTGCAGCAAAAGGAGCAGCCTGTGGGCTGGGGGGAAAAGGTGGCGAGAGCTCGATGAGCTACATGGCTCGAAGTGAAGGCATGTTAATATTATTTAGATAGTTGCTTTAAAAGTAGGTTTTCAATGGCAAAAAGAAGAATTAGCTGTTAATCACAGATTCATTTTCATCTGCTTTCTCTAAGGACTCTTCATAAACAAAAGAGATTGATTTCTCATTCCATAGCAAGAGAATTCAGTAATGTTCGTCTTCACTGTTTAGAAGCTGACACTGGAAAAAGATGCTGAAACCCTCCCCCCTTGTTCCAAGGCTAGGGCGAGCAGGGAAGATGACGTGATTTATTAGAGCATTCTGACTAATGCAAAGCTGCAAGGTGCATTCACGAAATCTGCTTACTCTGGAGGTTGCATTAAAAAAAAAAATTAAAAAAAAAAAAAAAAAGAGAAGTCTGGGGGAGAGTTTTTCCCTTGGGGGTGGTCTGACTAAGAACTGACTAAGAGCTCTAAAGGAGAAATTATAGTAAGCAAAAGACCATCCTAGGGTATCTGCAAACAACTGGCATAAGTGTAAGTTTTAGTAAGGCAGATGACTAACATACACATCACTAAGCACTTTGTGTGGCATGGCTTTTCAGGTCATCTCGTGGTGTGTAGGCTCACACTCTGGAAACCTCCATGAAAACTATAAAGGTAACGAAGGATGTGCAGGCGGAGGAAGCAATAAAAGTTCAGGAGTAGAATGTGAGGGAGGGATGGTGATATAACTCTAATTGGGTTGTATGAGACATTGCTGTCCTAGTGAGCCAAGAAGTTCACACGGTCTGAAAGGATAGAAAACTTCAATAAAATTCATAACTCTTACAAGATATGGCAGAGCTGGGGCAGATAATACATGGTGCGCTCAAGTTTTAGGATCTTGTGCGTGATTTATGAATCTGAAGGGACGGCTTGCCCTAAGCAAATTGTTTTCCTGTTTTTTATGAGTTCAGTGACAAACTATATATGTTTTTAGTTATGGATTTACCATAGCATTTCTTCGTTCATCTCACCAAAACTGGTATTTACTGATAGGCTGTATAATACACATGGTTCCTTGTTTATGATGTCTTTGAACCTAAAGTAACAGGGAAATGAAGAACATAATTTCAAGTGTTTACAACCTGTGAAACAGGTAAAAAGACCCCAAACTTCTCCTGGTATACTTTTGGGGAGGAAGATGCATTAGAAAGGAGACGTTATTGGAACTGTAGTTCATGTGCCTAGCTATTTTGGAAGGACAGTGCCTAGGTTTTATGCTACACAACAACACAAAAAATTGGCTAAACCTGAGCTTGTAAACCAAATTACACAGCACTCTGAATAGCACTTTAAGGATTCCATTGGCCAGTGGAAGGAGGAGGATACGTACTCCCTATTTCTTGCAGAGATAGCAAAGGTACCACTCAGGACATGAGTCTGGGGAGTCCTAGAGAAATTCAGGCTGAGCAAAGTGAGTTCCCTCCTGCAACTTATTCTTAATCTACCATATATCATCACTGTCCCTCGGCAATTATTAGTACACAAATTCATCATCCTTGCCAAGCATGAAATTGGCACAACTGAGTATGATGTCTCTAACTCGCATTTGCATTTCTCCTTCACCTTTAAGCCCACTTCAAGTATTCCTTTTATTGAGGGATGGAAGTAATGAGCATGTTTTGGAAGACGGCCTCAAGTAACCCATGTAGAACAGCAGCAGTCAAGACTGAGAATCTGGTAAGAGCTGTCTGTCACCATATCTAAGTGAGAAAGAAAAGTTAATCAGCTTGACTGAAACCGCTGCGGTCTAAAACTTCACAGCTCAGGACCCAGGATCAGGAGACCTAGCATGTGGAGCTGTAATTCATATTTTGACCATGCTGTTGAACAGGAGAACAGTAGCTGAAGACTCTCAGGGTCCCATCATTAGATAACAACAACAGGAAGAAAAGCAACACCCTTCCTTGGACAGAATAAATACTATTTTCTCATATGTTGGTGCAAAGGGTTGGGTGTTTTTTGTAAATATTATTCTCATTCCAGTAGAGGGACTTCTTTAAGTAGGAAAGTATTGAAGTGTTTCTTCCATCCAGGAAAAATTAGCTTTTTACCTGGGATGATAATCGTTCCACACACACCCCCACCTTTTCTCTTGTCCACTTACATTATAAAGTTTGAAGGAACAGGGACTACTCCTTCCACGTGTGTATTCAACATCCTTCATACTGTATCTCCCATTTCAAATGGCACCTCCAATTTTACATACAACCAAGCAACCGGAAGAACTGCTCTGCAGATGTAAATGATTACTAAGGCCAGTCAGGGACAGAACGAGAAACAGAAATCAGGATTTTCCACTCTCTTTTAATCACAAGTCCGTACACTTTCCAAGGAAAGGAGCAAGATCTCCTTTGGCAGTATGGCTTTGTGCATATTCTTTAATCTCCAAATGGAAAAAAAGTATTTTGACAAAGTTCAATTAAGAAAATAAAATTAAAATCTATAAAACTGTCCCAAATTTATGGATATTTTGAGCCCAAAAAATGGCTGTTGAAGTGACTGTAAGTCTCTCCGTTGACTTCTGTGAAACCTCAGCAAGAGCCTTTACGAACTCAAAGTCAGACAGAGATTGGGAGGGTGGGCAGAATCTTTTTGGTACACATATCCCGCTCTGCCCTGGGGATTTGGTTTCTGCACACAGAGGGAAGAGGGTTCAAGATAAAATAGAAGGGGAGCTCCCTCCCATCACTTTGTTTTAACAGTCAGAGCAATCTGAGAAACATTCTTGTATGAAATAAATCCTATCCTCACTTACACCCATGCAACTGAAGGCAGCATTTGGCTGCAAGACAAGTGTATTTCTTAACTATTTTGAGTGCCATATGCTATATGAGTGCCATATGTTAGCATTTCTTAACTATATATAGCCATTTCAAATGGTATATCGAGTTAAAGGAGCAAGCACTGCCCCGATCTCCCCTTCACCTCTCCTCAGATCTCTCCTCCCCCCCCCTTCCTTTTCTCTTCCTTCTGCACTCCTCCCCGCCTACACTCAGCTTCCTTCATCACACTTCCTACTATTTTTTATTTTAAAAAACAAACAGTATTTTGTATTTCTAACAAGCCTCCCCCCACCCCTCCCATCT
>NW_010545141.1:0-12256 GCF_000687285.1 Phaethon lepturus
GGAAGAAATGTTTCACAAGGAGGGTGGTGAAGTACTGGCCCAGGCTGCCCAGAGAGGTGGCAAATGCCCCATCCCCGGAAACATCCCAGGTCAGGTTGGACAGGGCACTGAGCAACCTGATCTACTTGAAAATGTCCCTGCTCATGGCAGGGGGTTGGACTAGATGGCCTTTAAAGGTCCCTTCCAACCCAAAGATTCTATGAAGAATGAGCAAGACTATTTTTACTCATCATATGTTTAGAGGTACGTAGCCTAAATGCCTTCTCAGATTAAAAGGAAAGGCAGAATGAAGACAAGTAAATGAATTTTGATCAGGAGTCACGAAGACATGTCACATGATGAAGTTACCTCTGAAGTGCTGACTTGTCATGTAGTGAGGGTCAGGAGTAATATTGTCCCAGAGACAGCAGTTGCTGATAAAGTAGTAAGACAAAGCTGGAATCAAGCCAGCCGGGAAGTTTCCTTATAATTGCAGGTTCACCAGAAGTCATTTCTTTAAGAAATAACACCTAAGTAGAAAGCCATGCCAAAGTTTTAGCAGAACTTCTGGGAGCCCTACATTCACTGTACAAGTCACGCTGGGGTACGCAACATAGTAAAGATAAGGGAAAACATCACGCTTGTAACTCAGAACGTACTAAATAGCAAGAACACAGCTGAGCAGCAACAACACCACGGCCGAAGGAGCGCTCAGGTAGGTGCCTCCGCTTGCACACAGCTGTGACAAACTTGAAACTTAGCAAATTTTAGGGTGCACAGCCAATGAGTTAAAAATCAGTACCGGTTTCATCCACTTACTGGATCCACTTCAGTGAGAGACACACTCAGTGAAAGATGAAAAAACAATAAGTATTACGGAGATACTTAGAACAGCTGAACATGTTTTATACACAGTTTCTCATACACATAGCCAGGGAGGTACCCTGCTGAGCTGTGCCCCGACAGCTGCGGGCACCCCGGAGAGCAGCACAGGGCCCCCTGAGCAGAGCTCAGAACCGCATCCACGGGGTGGCTGGCAGCTACCTTCAGAGGCTATAGGACTGCAAGAGTGGGAGATGGTCAGAGGCAAGAACCAGTTGTGGTCTGGAAAATGTGGAGGAATTCATGATGCTCATACACTGGGGTATAACTGAAAACCATTTCCAGACAAAATCTAGGTCTAATAGCCAAGTTCCTGGTCCATACTGGAGACAATGCGCTTTGGTTTTTCTTTCACTGTGGTCAGGAAGAAAAAAATCCTTTACAGTTCCAACATTTCATCCCTAGTTCGCATTATTTAATTTGTTTTTTTAACTTTTTTTTTTTTTAAAAAAAAAAGAACCAAACTTTTCTTGCTCTGTTATCTTGACAAGGCACCAAAGCACTTAACGTCAGTATAACAGTGTTTTCAATAGTAGAGGTTCAAAGTTTCAGGACTACCTAAACTACCCGTCCCCACAGAAAACGTTCCCTCACAACTCATCGGAAGGCAAGTAAGCTTCCAGCTTATTTCAGCCCTGCTTTTACCTGCAAGGCCTGGGAAGTAATGGATGGCACAGAGACAAAGCAAAGCACCTACTGCCCGGCAGAGCTACGCCCGCTGCTCAGGTGATGGGACTGCCTAGCACGGAGAGCGCGCGGAGGTCGGACGCAGGACTCGGTCAGCCAGGACCGGGTTCCAGGTCCGTTACTGCATGGGCTACAGATGAGAGCACCAGGGTCAGTTTTCCCCCCCGGAAATGACGTCTCTTGTTTTCTCTATCGGTTTTTGCTGCGTCTAAGATAGAATGATGATGGGATGCGGTCCCGGGTTCTCTCAGCCGGCTCCCAGCAAAGGCCTTTACGCTCTGCTTGCTGGGCTCAGAAAACAGCAGGTAGCGTCAGCGGCCCTCGCAAGGACAGAAAAGCCCCTCTGACAGCAGGACGGCATCGCGCCAGACACCTGAAGCTATCTGACCACGCTGATCTTCAAGGCCATTACGCTATGGGGTCTGGCTTTCGCCTTTTTTCTTACAACATGTACGTTTTACGCCAGCTGCTGTTCTGTGTTCGAGAAAGCAGACAGAGCTGAGACAGCCTAAGCGACTTGCCACAAAAACAAGTGGACCAACTTCAGCTCTTCTTCCCACCAACCGTTCCTGTAGACATTAACGTAATATATTCTAACCACCCAAGTGATTCAAAAACGTCATCCTGACTCATTTCCAATCTGACTCAGGCTTCTAACCTGTTTGGTTTTGGGTTCCCGCCCCCTCCCCAAAAGCCATCACTTCTGCTTTTGCCTGTTTAACTGGGATTATTTAGCAGAGACTTTCCAAGACTAATTTTTCATCAAGGGCTTGCATACTGCAGCAGCCGACTCAGTTACACTGCCTCCAGACAGTAGCGAATATCCTCTCAGCCCCATGGTACAGGATCATACCCTTGTTCACAATTCACTGCAGGAAGGGATAGTATCTAAGCCTTGCACGTGCCCACATGTAAGTTTTTAAGTGAGGTAAGCCTGATGAGATCTGACTGAGAACCAACTTCATCTCTCAAGCAGTCTGTGATCTTTATTCACCTAGATGGTGTGGTGCTCCTGTCAGGTGGAATAACTCTGCACTGGGCTTTTCTGAGTCATCCAGTAGAAGAACGGCTGTAAGGGGAGCTCTGCTGAGACACACGATAGCCATGAGGAGCAGTTCATCGACAGATCTACCACTGAGCATGGCCATTTTGCCACCGTGCATCCTAGAAGTGCATGCAGTTACCGTCTTTATGCGCACGTTATTAAGGGGTGAATTACGTTTCGGATTTGACCAGCACCCTACGAGCACACTCATTTTAGGGGTCAACACCAATAACTGACCGAAACGTGGGCTAATCCTTGGTGTGCCGGATGCTTGCGTTCAGCTCCTGCTCCTGTCAAAAACTCAATCACAGACACGAAGCTCATCACATTGATCATCCAACAAGCCATGTTCTCTTCCCACACAGCGTGTGTTCTTTTGAGATGGCAAATCCCCTCAACCCAGCAGTGCGCTCCATCAGGATTTATAGATGGCGCAACTCCAGCATTCAGGATATTACTCGGAACATCTAGCACTGCTTCAGCGATAAAGAGTACAAAACAGCAACTCAGAGGAACACAAGGAAGGTGTTTCCCACACTATCTGTCTAGTTCTGCTTGAGATAATATTACAAATAATATAAACCCTCCAGAGCATGACAAGCAGCCATAATGATTTTTGTGGAGGAGACAGGACACGAGAGGAGGAACTGCGCTGCTAAGACTTAAAATTTAGGGATGATTTTTTCCCTTCTAGCCCTTTTGATGTAACAAATCATTTTCCAGCAATATAAACTTGCATTTAGATCATGAAATAAGGCCCACAACTTAGTATGTTTATTTAGAAGGAAAGACATCAAATGATGTAAAAGGGGATCAGGCCTTACTGCAAGGAAGAAGTCAACAAGCTCACTACCTCTGTGGCGCAGCTGGAAAAAACAAACATACTGCTCAGTATTTAAAGGAGGAAAAGCGTTCCACTTCATTTACAGAGCACGGAAACAGCCTTCATGTCCCCCGGTGACATGAGCCTAGGTGGAACTGCTTGCTCCCTGCCTGGCTACGGAAGCAGCAGGTGCCTGTTCTTTAACCAGCGGTACATGTGCGCCCGAGCCCACCGAGCCTCACGTAGTGCCGGCCGGCATTTCAACACTGTCATCCACCAGCGGCTCCAAAAGGAGACAAAATGCCAAGAAGGGAAACCCAATCGGAGGGTGAAGCCTGGGGAAGCGCTGGCGTGCGGGCGTTGGTGCCGTACGGCATTAATATGACTGTGCTAGCTGAAGGCTCCTGATAGTGTCTGGCCAAAGGGGTCATCAGCTGGACCCAGGCAGAGGTGCTAACGACACCTCTGCACCCACAGCACTGGGACTTCAAGTTCACCCTTTAGAACCTGCCCAAACTCCACGGCAGCAACCAAGAGGTGCAGTACAGGCAACACACACGCAACAGAGCTGCAGGGGGAAGCGCTGCGGGCGCTAAGCTTGTGCTCGTGGCACCACCGTTTTTATTGCCAGATCTACTGTTCCAGCTTTGCCGAATCAAGACGGTACGGGGCAAAAGGAGAGCTGGCCTGGAGCTGGGCACGGTGCCACTGAGACCCTGGCTCAGTGCTGGGCAAAGACAGCCGGTCACACCCGCCTCTCGAGGGGCAAACGAACTGTGCCTGGGGCAGGGAAGGGCACCCCAAGATGACTCCGCTGCCCATTGCCTCACTCCATAAACACTCGCAGTAGCATCAGGGGAGCCACTCACAAGAGGAAAGGGCTCCATGGTGCCCATTCTAGCATTTAAACTCTCTTTTCCGTTTTGTGCTGCCCGTCACTGGGCTCCTTTTGATTAAAATAACCCAGTAATCTTGAATTAAACCCCAACAACAGCTAATCCAAACTAGTGGAACTTCTGGACACCGTCTACATCGCTACATGTCCTATCTGCTATAATAAAAGGCAATTCATCAGAGTTCATTTAGAGCCGAGATGCAGGAATACCTCTAACTGCTCCAAAGGGGGCCATGGAAGAGTATTTTATTCATAAACCGAGGCTGCTGATTTTAATTACTGGAGCATATAGATTATTCCAGAATGCTCACAAAGGATTTCCTTTAGCCATCACCACGCCCCAGGAGACAGAGCTGCTCGTTGGGTGAACTGTTCTATGACAGAAAGAGAACAGGTTGGTAACGTGACGCAGTACCCGAGTAGCTTAGAGGGAGGCTGCCAGTGGTGCACTTGAAGGACAGGGCAGAAATTGCACCGCACCCACCGCCAGCACAGAAAGGCCTGCTGAAGGACATCAGCAGAAGCTATCGGGCCTCATTTATGCAACGGAGCCGTGGCAGCCCAGCATCTGGTCCGCACTAGCACACCTGTATTTTTCCATTACAGCGTACAAGTCTCCCTGTCGATACAGTAAGCCACGTTAATACACTGCTGAAATCAAAAGTCCCGGCTGCAGATGCCTTGGTGCCGCTGCTCTTGTTCCCCTTTTCAAAACCCTACGCGCCTGGGAAACAGATCTCCTGGAGGTTTCCCCCGCTGCTCTGTGCATCTTTGTGAAATCTAACACAGCAGCCAAAACCAAGGCACCAGCTTCGCCTTGCCACCAGCTCAGACCCTGTATTACCAGGACAAAGGCCTCAGCTGGTGCCCATGGATTCAACTTCCACGAGGCTACCGGGGCTGACTTGCCCTTGCTGGCTGGGGACCGGCACTCAGGCCATAAGGATACGGGTGGGAGAAGTCGCAGGCTTCCTGTAAACGCATCTCATTCCGCGTAGTGCAAAGGGCAGCAGGGTGGCAGTGTGCAGAAATGCTTGTCAGTGCTTGATTCAGAGAAAATTTAATGAACAAAAGGTCAGGTCACTCTAGCATGCCATCATAATCAGACACGTGCGAAGGCAGGGAAATAACGATGGAGACATAGAATCAGGCTGTGCATAAAGGACGGATTCCTCTTTTCTCCCTGCATCACGTTCCAACCAGGCTAACCATCACTCCTGTCTGCTTCTGCCAGCCAGTTTTTAAGGAAGTGTTTATCTCTTCAGGGTAATTTCTGTGGGGTTCCCCCCCACCCCCCCTTTTTTCTACTTTCAGAGAGAGATTGAGCAAAGTGTGATAAGAAGTGTTAAAGTGTTGCCTGAGCAAAGGTGAAGTCGAAGCAAGAAAGGAAAAGACCAGGCACTTGCCAAAATAATTTGCGCAGGTTGCAGAGATGAATTCAATGATCCGTAGCAAGGGCATAAGCAGAACCGACTGTGCCTGGATTGGTTTTTCTTTTTCCTTTCCGAAGGACCCCCCTTCTGAAAACGAAAGCAAGACGCTAAGCCTATCCCCACCCCGTGAAGCCAGTGGAAAGACCCCCTCCAGCCTCAGTGCAAACGGAGTACAAAGGCTGAACACCGCCAGCAGCTTCAGCTGTTCTGATGGGCAAGAGCACGCCGGGGCTGGACGAGCGGCAGCAAAGGGCCCCCCAACAGGCGCCAGCGCGCAGAAAGACGCGTCAGACGCGGAAGCGCTCGCTCGTCTTTAACTTTACACCACGCCGCTTTAGTGTGACGTACGGGATCTCTTCTCGCCCAAGAGCGGCGCGTTCAGCCCCTATCCAGCGGGACACTGAAAAAGCCATTCTCTGCCCACGTCAGGTGTGCGTCCGGGCTGACGCATCTCCCCTCAAGCACAGTTTCCCACGTACCGAAAGGAGTAATTTCCCAACCAGGGTCCAGGCTTGACCCCCGTCACCTTCCTCACCTCGGGGCAGCTCTGAATGCCTTCAGTCGCAGGCAGCCAGCACAAACATCTGCTCCTCCTCCCACCAGCCACCGCACCGGCGCGTGCTCCGATTCCCTCGAGCAACAGGGCTTGTCGTCAACTCCCTTTCCTCTACGCACGCGGGGTGAAGCGCGCTCTCTGCGCAGAGGCACAGGCCCCTGCGCCCCCGCCTGGGATACCCCCTTCTCCGGCCTCTTCCGAAGCTTACGCGCTCACCGTACAAATTCCTACCAAAGACGAGGACGCACGCGTGGCACCTGGACGAAGGAAGCAGAGTGAAAAAGATTAACCACTCCCAGAGAAAGCGTAACTCCTAGCTACCTTTTTGCTACTGTCGTCGCGGCCAGAACCCACGGCCTGTACAACTCTAAAGAGAACAGCAAGGGGTGCCACAGCCTCGATTAAAGATCCCCAGAACTGCTCTACACCTTGGCAATAATGCAGTGGGGCTCCAACGCCGACACGGCCGTTTCCTCCCTCTCCTGACACACCCTGCTCCACGCCGCTACCTCCAAAATCCTCCCTAGTGCGGGGAGGCCAAAGGCTTGCTTTGTTTTTGTCCTGCCCTACCTGCCGGCCTACAGGCCCGGGAGGAGTCTGGCCTTATTATTATGCTGCGCCGTATGACGAAGGCTTTATAGCCCGACTTAAGGAGGAGACCTTTTCCCTGGGTGAGGCAGAGCGGGATGAACACAGAAAAGTGCCAGGCAGGCACCTTTTTATGTGGTAAATAATCAGTTGCGCGCTCTGTGCGTGATCCTTGTGAAAATCCAGCGTTGGAACCGCTCCCGCATCGCGCTGCTGCCGCTTCCACCAATCTCTTTTGCATCTCATTGGCATTTGAGAACGTTAATTGACTCATTATTTCAATTCATATGCAGGGAAGGAAGTTGATTAAGGCAGGCAGATGCAGACTCTCCAGACGCATTTGTAGGCGCGTTGTTGTCCCGGCAGTTTACCCGAGTTATTAGAATACTTAGGAGGTAATAGCCAGGAGAACGGGGAACGAGCCCTGGGAAGGGGGGTCCCTTGCTGGATTTGTCCTTTTACCCGCAACGACACAGCCTTACCCTTCATCAGGCCTGTGCCTGCCTGCGCGCTCGGGGCTAAACACAAACCGCTCCAACGCACCGCGAGACTCCGGGGAAAGCCATCCGTAGCGCTCTGCCCAGGGCTTCACTGTGGAGCGCCTTTTACAGACGCTCACTACCGCTACTTCATTAACTACTATCTCGTCCCCACCCTTTTTGTAAAAGCACAGGCACTTTAGCTTTCAAGACAAGAGCTCTGCGTCACGCTCCAACAGGGCACAAATTTGCCTCCTAGATTTTGGCAGATGTTGCTAGCAGAACTGCGTGAAGTGCACCGGGAGGAATACAGAGCGAAGATCCTCTCTGGACTCGGTCAAGTATCTACACATTGTGCAGGCTACATTATTTAAGGCTGATGTCCACAAAACCGCCCCTGAAACAACAACAACCCGCCACCCAAGCCTAGAAAACTTGACTGCTCGCCGGCCTGTTCTCAAGGACCCCGGACGCCAGCTCAGCAGGCAGGCGGGCGCAGGCAGCTGCGGCAGGCAGGCGACGGTGCTCTGCGCATCAGCCCTCACGCACGGGTCCGACCCCCCAGGCAGGCTGCGGGGGGCCCACCACAGCACCCCTCCCTTCTGCGCTTCTTGCTTCTTAAATCACTGCGGCGCTGCTTACAGATGGGCCCTTTTGGTCCCGACCACAACACCCCGAAGGCTCCGCGGGAGTGTTTTACAGCATTTGCTCAACACCAAGTTGCAGGCTGCGCTTAATGACAGCTGGTTGGAGTGGACGGATTGGTTTTAAAATGGCCGGGGCTCTCGCTGGTCCCACAAGCAGCTGCACCTACTCACAGTCCATAGAAAAGCTGAAATCATCTTGTGTCTTCTTGTCTGGTCTGAGCCAGAGAGAGGGGAAATAATAAAAATAAATTAGGAGCCAGTTTGCACCTCATCTCAATCTATGGAAGACTTTCAGTAGGGTCTGGCGGTGGCCACGTCAGGATTTATGTTGTGCCACCACAACAACCCAAAGAGTCTCAAACGAAATCAAACAGCAGGATCTGTCTAAGGAAAACCTCTGTGGATATGCAACAGTTTTAAACAAATGAGGAGTGGAGGATGAGCAACTGCCCTCCTCTGCTGTAGTGCGGTATTACTGCTTTCACTAAGAGCCCCACTTGTCACTGCTCCTCTCTTTACCTTCAGATGCACAAACAGCAACTTGAAGGAGGAAAATATCCCTTATGGAAGCCTATCACGAGTGACACAGCAGACAATAACGGCTCCTTCAGAGCTCTTATCATCTGTCATTTAACTACATAATTACGGACTTGTTCAAATGCAGATTATGTAAATATATATTAAGGGTCTTCTAAAAGCGCAGGTAACTGACCCGCTGGAACACAATGACTCCTCTGGAGCTGTTCATAAATACATGTTTACGTTTCGAAGCACGTATTACCAGCCCAAAAGTCTAGCAGCTTCTCCTTCAATGACTTTTAAGACTGCCTATAAACGCATCTATGCAGAGAAGAGATACTTATAGAAACATTTCGGGACAACTGCCATCAATGTCATGGAGAAGCTCCTCAGCAGAGAAGGTCTTTTTTCAAATCGCACAACAGTTGCTCAGTGCCTCTATCCAGCTGATGCCTCTTCCAGTTAGGAAACCAGGAATGCACACGCGCTTTCCCCCTTACCGGAACTAAAAAGGGCAGCTCAGCAGCGTGGACTCGCGGCAACCTTTTGCGCTTTAAAAAGTAGTTGCAGTCATATGATGCTAACAAAGATCAAGTAAAATTAAGAATAGTTTCTAAACAAAGCCAACCTGCTTGCAACAACCTGCGTCTCTTAATCTCTTACCAAGCTCCACGCACATTTCTCTACCAGGGATATTTTTGCTGTTTTCACAGAAGCGCATCGTCTGAAGCGGAGCGACCGGTAGCTGTACGTGGTTAAGTCTGTCTACGGCAAGCTCACAATTCACACGGGCATCGCACGTGTATCTCCACAGCCGTCAATCTCTGCCCATCGGTACGTCAAACCTGCATCTCGCTAGATCAACAGAGACATAGGTGGAAGTAAAATTAAAATGCTGGCCTCAAGGCTTTTCGAAGCACTCCTGTGTCCCTCAGTTGAGTAGCAGCGGACGTCTAGGGTCACGCAGCACATCCGACTGCTACTACAGGAGGAATCAGAAATATCCTATTGTCAGGACACACTGACCACTCCTGAAGCCGAATTACCAACCAATACTGAACAGGGCAACTCCTTCTCCAGGGAGCTCTACTCCAAACTAACTCCTGCCTCTGAACAGCTTTACGTCCTTGCTGAGCTCAGCTTTGTCCAAGGCAGAACTCACAACTTCCTCCACAAGGAAAATACAACAGGCAAGCAAGCCTAACAACATATTAGTCCTCCCCAAGTCTTGACGTTTGTTCACAACCCGTGAACTTGGAAGAATACGGTAGTTACTAGGTAGAACCATGAAACAAGACACGGGGAACAATCTCTTTGTTGCGGGGGTTTTTGTGTGTGTTTTTTCCCCAAGCTCCCGAGAGGATCACAGCCCCGTCAAACTAACAGAGCTCCATCACATTATACCAGCCGAGGCTTCGGCTTCTCGAATACACATCAGCAGAGCATTCGTAGGTACGAATTACCCGATGCTCCAGGTGGACGAGACAACTCCACCGAGGAGTCTGCTTGCTTAAGAAACTACTCTTCCATGACTTATAAAGAGAACAGGCTAATTCCACCAAAAGGTAGCATAAAAAAAAAAATTTACAAGCCAACAAGTATTCTAAAATCCAGACTGCACGTGGGACCCTTTCTGAACCTGATAAACGCACAGAATTTCCATGGAAACTTAACTATTCGAGGCGTAACACAAGCTTGCTAAACCATAAGAAGTCAAAATCTGCCAAGGTAGATTTTTCCCACCAGAACGGAGTTAAGCACTGAATAAAGCCGACTGTTTTTTTTTTCCTCTATGGCCCCGATAATGTATTAACCCATAGGGTTGGTTAATCTTTAGAAATAGAAGCATCTCAGTTTCTCTCCCTAAGACCAAGCGCACATCTCAACATTTACCGACAATATGAAAAATGCAAGCTAGGTTTCTACTGGTATCGCTGCCGAAACACAGCGTGCTAACAATGTTCTTCCAGAGAGACACACACACAGCGCTCTGTTTTCCAATCATCACTTTGCAACTGTACTGAGCAGAGAGCTTAGATACCTGAGGAGACCTGGGGCAGATTTTTTAAGTTAACAAAAGCCAAAATTTCAGTTGAGAGCTATACGCTAGATCAGATCTTCATTGCTGCCCTGACAGAAAAGAGCTCTTCTGACATGAAATAGGCAGGAACGCTTAAAAAGTATGATTATATGCGCCTTGGAAAAAGTGACAAGCACCTACCCCAAAACGCTACGAAACAAGAAATCTACCTGGCTCTGCTCAATGTTTCGGAGGTGCTCAACAAGCAACACCAGGCACCGTTTAGAGCCCGAGACCTATGTCATACCCCATCTGCGCCCACTGCTGACTACCAACTGTACAGCTGACTGCCATATTCACACCCACCTCTCCTATCTCCTCTCTTCTCCCCAAAACTGATCTGATCTTCATCCGATTTGATGAAGTGCCGAAGTCCACAGTGCCCACATGCTTCTATCCAGCTCGCTAGGAGTTTATGTATCTTGCCTTGGTCTGCAAGCCACACAAGAGAAACACATGTGGCAGGTGACACAGCTATAGCTGATCCCGCTGCGGTGCGGCACGGGAACTAGGTGTCCTCTGGCCCCCGCCGACTCCGGCGCCCTCGGTGAGGAAGCGTGGGACCCCCTGATCTTTCTGAGAAGCCTTTCAGGGATTAAGAAAAGTTGTCCAGGGGAGAAACACGGCAAGAGTCAGCTGGGTAATTTTACTCTTGAGAAGAAGCTAGAAATAGGAGAGGTACAGGGTATTAAAATATTATATATATGAGGCAGCAGAGGGGGAGAACAAAGTCCAGGCAATGCTTGGAAGATTCAGATGCATTTCCTCTCGTAGCTAAACATTTTTTGCCCAAACAGTTCATAACTATCTATTGAAGAAACACAGGAACAAGCTGCTCTTACGACTAAGAGACACGGTACTTGGTGCTGAGCAGTTGAAAATCTGACCTCAGCTTTTGGAAAAACGTGGTTTGCAGAAATCATTCAGACCTCCTCCAATTTGCCCAGTGTTACTTCAGGATGTTGGTCTGGCTGGTCAGAAATGTTCCGACGGAATAGTTTCCCGTCACACGGTGACAACTCATCAAAATTGAAACGCTGAGCATGTTTTTGACTATCGATCTCTTCCTGAAATGACAAAGGAACTTACAATAAAGCGACCTCACTTCATGGCGACTTTCGTTTTGTTTTTCCGTGTTGAAAGGAGTTCTTCGTTTGAACCTTTTGCATTTCCATATGAAAACGCAACACGAAGAGAACAAAGCATTGCAATTGTCAGAGAAGCGAACAACAGAGGAAATTGTTTTGTTAGGCTCCGTTTCAGAAATGAAAGGTCACAACTTGCTCTGTGAGGTTCAGAATACAGTCTAGACTTGATTCCAGGTGTTAATTACAGCACAAGTGACTCTGGGAACGCCACGCTGCTGGCGATAACGTTTTAGAGAAGCATGGGCGCCTTTTTTCAGGCGGTCTCTCTCCGACGCCAACGCCTGACTCCTCAGCCCACCCCATCCCGTTCCTCTGCTTCCCAGACAAGAGCCCCCACTGCACGCACAGAGCCGGATCCGGACACCCAAGACATGCCCCCACAGCCACCTGGATCTGTGCTGCTTTCGCTTCACATGAGTGCCCCTCACAGTGGCAAAACGGGCCGGTTCGGGGTCCGGCGCTGACCCCGCCGCGCATGGCCCGAGCTCCTGAGCA
>NW_010545142.1:0-6870 GCF_000687285.1 Phaethon lepturus
CTCCGCCCGGGGACGGGCTGCTGGCTCCTCCGGCTCTCGCTACCCTTTTCCATGCCTCGGGATAACGCACTGTCCGGACCTGCCGCCGCCGGGAGTCCCCGGGGTTTTGTGTCTCTGCCGCTGGACAGCGCCTACATGCGCCTTTAAAGGAAGAGGGCATCTACAAACTAGATGTAAAGACGCAACCTCCACAGCAACCTGGAACCAGGTTGTCACGGGGAGCCAGGAATATACGGATGGACGAGACAACCAGGGTTCCAGCGAGGGTGCATGGAAAAATTGGGGTTTTTTTATTGGTGACAGATCTGTGTCAGGAAGTTCCCATGCACTCCCAGCTGTTCTTTGTGCTCCCACACAGCAGATTTTTTTCACTCCCATAATTGTACTGAATGACAAAGCAATTGCTTATGGGGCTAAGCTATAAATTCAGATGTAGGTGAATAAATTGCTAGCTTTTCTACTTCTGTTTTGCTCGGGCAACCTGAGCAGCTAAAATTTTTTTACTTACAGAGTTGTTCTGCTAGTGCCAGAAGAACATACACGTGACTTGGCATTTTTGGTACAACTTGGGGAAAATAGTAGCTGTTTAATCCTTCAGTTTCTTAGGGGATAGAATTGTTGCAAATCAGAAAGTTATTAAACACTGCCAAGCAAAACATCTGCAATGAAAAAAATTATACATAGGCTGAAAATGGTAGTTAAACAACAGCACTGATACCAGCATAGCAATGCCCAAAGATAATCTTTGGGTTTATTTTAAATCTTACTACTTTTCTGTATATCTGCAAAGTGGTGAATTCTGCATCTGCTTAGCCAGGAAATCTGCCCCAACATCTTTGCTTGAATTAAGTTCAAAAGAGCTAGCCATACTATGGAGAAGAGCTATACCTTCACCCTTTTTGGCCTATAAATGGTAAAAATTTAGTGTGTTTTGACCTAAAGGTGTGTTCTGCCCAGCGCGGTAAGGGTACCTGGCTCAGGCTGACCACCCTTATTCCCAGAGTCCTCCCTCCAGACTCAGGCGGGGAGGGACTGAGGCAGGCTCAGGGTAGGACCGGCTGTCTTGGCAGCGGGATGTGCTATGGTCTTGCGGTCTGGCAAACACCTCCAGCCTTGGTGCATTTTAAAACATGTGTGTCCTTTTCGTTGTTGGAGGTGGTGTACATTTCCCGTGCTGCTTGCTGCAGTTGTGAATTAGCTGAAATCAATAACATGGGGGGATGTTGCTGTTGGCTTTAGCCCTTGACAACCCTTAAACCGAGAGATTGCTTCAGTTTATTGTATCTGCGTGAGACTAACAAGGGACTGTAATTGCTGAGTTGATGTGGCTGTGAAAGGACCTCTTTTTTTTGCTAGCCTTCACACAGGCAGGAACTTGTTCTCAGTACAGATGTACAGAGATCATTTTTAGTAATTACATTTTGCATGCGTAAATATTCTCTTAGCTAATTTTTTCACCTACATTAGTAGTGTCATTACAACCTGATCCATGGCAAAGGGTTTGTAAGCTCTAGGCATGCAAGCCTGTCACCTTGTAGAAATGCCTGCTGCCACCTGGCTGAGCTCATTTAATTGGCAGAGATATTGCTTTGCTGCTTTCTTTTGGAAGAGAATTGTGTTTTGCAAGTGCCTTAAGCTTGGAGTGAACTTCCAAATCTCTGACAATATGCCTCATTGGTATATGTTAATTTATGTATGTATGTATTTTCATATTTATTTATTTTTTTTAAGTTAGTATATGCACATAAAAGGCTGTTTTGTTTGATTCAGTACCTTGTATTAAAACAATGGGAATGAGGACACTGGAGAGGAGGAGATTTTCCTAGTAACTGAATCCAAGCGTGTTTGCTGCAAAAGACCTGTAATCTGGTATTTTAAGGATCTTATTCTGTCGCCAGTGGTCTCATAGATGAACCTTGAAGTTCATTGCCTTGCTAAGGATTACAGTCAGTTCTGTCTTAAAGCTATGGTTTTGTAACTGGGTTGCAGAGCACTTTGTGAAAGTTGCTTCACTTTCTTAAAAAGCAGTACAGGCTTGTGGATAGAGATTCACAGCCAAATAACCCGCGAAAAGTGACTTGCCTCTGTAGCTTAGTCCAACCTTTCTAAGTAAGGAAAAATTAGCCCTCTTTTACTTGATAGTGAGAAATCATGCAGGACTCTGGTACACTTGTTTCATGCTATTTTTTGGGGAGACTTGTGTATTATTTTTTTCCCATGACTTTATGTTCAGGAATTTAGCAGTGACCTGAAACTAATGCTATATAAGCCAGTGGGGGAGATGTCTTAACTTCACCAGTAATCAAGTGAAGCAAGCACTGGAAAGCCCTCAGAGGCAATCAGTATGACTGATATTCAACTATTTGATGCATCTAGCAATTGTCTGGTGTCAGTGTTGGGGGTATCCCACTCAGCCCTTGACTGCTGCCCAAGAAGAGCTTGGGTTTCCTGCATGCCCCATGTCATTTCTGCCCCTGCCGTGCAGGTATTATGGATGCTCGGGATGCTGCAGATGTGGCTAGGCGGGCAGCTGGATGGAGCGCTGCCTCCTTGTCTTTGCTCAAAGAGTGTTTGTCGAAGTGAGGACCAGATCCCCTTGGAAGCACTGCCTGCCTGTGTGTTCTTGACTCCTGGTAAACACCAAGAGAGTCAAGGCAGTTTGTTTTGCTCTCTGAAAGAGGGAATAGTCTGTTTTGCATTTAGTTAAAGCCAGAGCATTTCTTGGGATGTTTTTTATGGAGTAGCTGACCTGATGTAAATACATACCTGTATTTTTATATATATCCATATCCTCCACAATGCTCTGCAGTGCACATCCCCTCCGTAAGTGTAAGCTGCGAGGCATAAATATGGTGGGAAGGCACATGGAAACAGTGAGGCAATTGCGCACAGTGAAGTCAGAGCTTATGTTTTTCATGTCAGTAGTCATGTAATATGCAGTTTGTATCAATTCATTCACCTGGAAGTTTTGGCTTGCAACCACAGTTTAACAACACTTGCATAGTATACCATCACTTGAGAGGTAGGAAATACCCAGGGCACAGTCAGTCAAGCAGAAGAGAGTGAGCACTTTAATTGTTTGGATCAGCTGAGGCAAAGGGTTTGTAAGCTCTAGGCATGAAAGCCTGTCATGTCGTAGAAATGCCTGCTGCCACCTGGCCCAGCCCCACACTGCAAGAACAACTGCATACGCTGGAGACCTCCCCAGCTCCTGCATGAATGAATAAAGAAAATGGCTTCTGATGCAACCCTTGAAAAAAGCAATGGCAAGAAAAGGGGTCAGTGCTGAACTCTGACAGGCGAAGTCAGGTAGTGGGCACATGGGCAAGGAAAGGTGATTCTGTCTCTTCCCAAGGGCTGAGCAGATGCCATAACCCTGTGAAGGACTGTGCTCCTCAGCCCCTTGGGGAGCTGGGGAGCCAAAAGGGGCGTCTGTGGACTGCTTTGTTAGAATAAAGACCTTGGAAGTAGTTTTGATGCTCCTGAAAAGAAAATTTTCAGCAGAGCAGCACCTGAGAGGACCCTACACCAAGAAGTGGCAGAGAGTGAGAATGTGGCATCAGAGCTGCATCTCACTTGCTGGCACTCAGTCTTCAGGCTGCAGGAAATAAGGGGTTGGTTTTCCTTCCCCCCCTCCCACCCATCTTTTAGTCCTCCAGTCAGTTGGGACAGGAGCGTTACTGTGGCACAGAGGCACTGCTGCCAGCTCCCCGCTGCTACCAGGCTTGGTCCCCCCAGGGCAGCGAAGAGGCATTTAGTCCTTATGGCTCTGGGGAAGACGAGGCCTGGGGGAAGTGATATGATGTTCAGGCTCAGCACAAGAAACATGAACAGCAGGGTGTTGTCAGCACAAGGGTCTCAACTTGCTGAATTTTTGCTTAACATGATACTTAATTGCCAGTTAACACAGACTGTTATCACAGTCACTGAATCAGGTGATACAAAAGAAAACATAAGCAATTAAACATTTCAGTAAAGACTTTTCTTCTCCCCTTCCTCGGTTCAACTTGAGCCACACACCTCTCCTTCCCTCCTCCTTAGTGTCCATTTCCTACAGCAAAAATGCTGTTAGGTTGCCCTCAGTGCATCCCCATCTTCAGGGACATGTCAGCAGCACGGGAGGTTAGGGTTGTGTGCTGCCATCACTGCTGCAGTGTGGGTCCTCCACCACCTGCCAACACCCCAGAGGTGAACCCCTCCAGCATGTGGAGCACCTCTGTCCAGCTGCACATCTCCCCAGAGGTCTCTCCTTCCCCATGCCTCCTCAGGTATCTCATTGCACAGTTCCTCACGTGGGACCTCATCCCACGGCTTCCCCTCTTCCTTAACTCTGTCCAAGCAGCGGTCTGTGGGTTTCTCTTGCCAGCTGGCATTTTGGCACATGGTGCCCCCAGTGACTTAAACCCTGCAATTTCTGTCCACCACAGCACTCGTGCACATACTAAATGGGTGCTCACGCATGAGCTGATGAGGCACACATGAGAAATGGTTGCTCATATATGAGCTGATTGAGCCCTCAGGCATGAATGAATTGGATACTCGTGTGAGCTATGTCAATGATCATGTGTAAATAAATTGGGTACTTGGGCATGAAATAATTGGATGCTTAGGTATAAATTAATTTTGCACTCATGTGTGAACTGATCGAGCACTAATACATAAACTTTTAGGGCACTCACATGTGAAATAATTGGATGCTCATGCATAATTTCATGAGGTGTTCATGCATAAAAGTATTGGGTGCTCATACGCAAATCGATTAGGTGCTCATGCATGCATACCATTAATCCTTCAATTTCTGCCCAGCAGAGGAGGTCACGCTCTGGTAACACATGCTGGTTAGGCAGGTAACAGCTTTCTGCTTGCCACCAGCAGGGCACACATGAGCATCCATTCACACATCTCCCTCTACTTCCAGCCCTGGCTTGCCAGCCAGCACAGAGCAGTATTTTCTGCAAGAACTGGCCTAGAACAAATCCAAACCCAAACAAACCTACAAGCAGGAGATGATGATTGTGTTACATGCTGTCCAACACGAGCTTTTATCCTGCTGAGTGCACATGAATTGATAGTGCTATGTTGGAAAAGATGTTCATGTTCTTGACTGCCTGTGTTAACGGAGCACGTATTTGCAGCCAGAGTTAACAAAAAGCTCGTGATGGGATCTGTGGGGTCGATGGTGTGCCAGCCTGGCTTTTATACCAGGTTAAATGAATCAAGCATTTGCACAAGTCACTACAACTCCAGACCCTGATAACTCCTGAGTTCCACAAAGTCTGCAGCAGCCTCCTTTTGGGAGGGTAGTGGGCGTATGGATTTGAGGGCCTCTGGTTTCCCATTTTCTATGCCCTCCTGCAAACCCCTTGTCCTATCAGTGCTGTGGCCAAGCTGAGTTAATGCAACTGCATGCCTGACTTTTCCCCCTGATGGCAGCAGGCCTGGCCAAAGCACCTGGCAACAAATCCCAGTGTCCCCTTCAGTCCCGTTCTGCTGGTGCCCAAAGCAGGGACAGCTTCAGTTTGGGAAGTCCCATGGCCCTTGGGCTCAGTGCTGTGCCAGAAGCAAGGAGGCACACTGGGGCAGCGGGAGCTTCTGACAGACCCTGGATGTGAGTCCAGCCCCAGACCCTTACTCCAGAGGCAGCTCCCTACTCATCTGGATTGCTCCAAGCCTTTTAGTACAGTGTCATTGCTGGGGCCTCATTTATAAACCTCTGCACTCCTCTTTGTAAAGCAGAGCCTTTTTATCCAAATTACTGCAGGAAATAGCCAGGACCTGCATGACCCTTGGAGATTTCTAGGTAGTTTATGTTATTTTTGCATGACTAAAACTCCCAGCCTCCCTCTGCTTGGCACCCACAGCTGGCACTCCCTACAGGGCCAACAGCCAGCTCTGCCCCCAGGCTTTTTCTGCTCTCTGGACATGTGTGAGGTCAGCACCCCAGGAGCTGGAGTCCACAGGCAGCCCTGTGCTCTTAGTCCCTGAACCTGGCTGCAGGACCTGGCACATGCCAGCTCGTGAAAGATTCCCCCCGGCACCAGCTACGAAGAAGAGGATCAGCCTGGGTGTGGGAGCTCAGCCCATCAGCAGCCCATCACCCCTCAGGGAGGCAGATGACCTGGAACCAACTGTGCCCCATGCTCTAGAGCCTGTATTACCCCAGAGACACTTCTGCCTCTCTGAGATGTCTTCCTCCCACCAGGGGCTGGCCCTGCGCCAGCTGCAACCTATCAAACTTCAGCAAGCAAACCCACTCCTTCCAGCCCATCATTTTTTCTCATGCCTTCCTCCTTCTTCCCCGTCCGTGCAGCACCCCTGTCCCCTGCTTGCCCCCATCCTCCGGAAGGATTCCCTCTGGCCTCCTGCACAGCCTCTGCCCCAGTGGACTCACTCTGCCCAGTCTGTTTGCTGACAGGAACATGCTGGCTGGCTGCTGCCCCAGGACCCATCCTGGTCTCGGCTCTGTGGTCCCTGGGGGCACCCTTGATGTGCTCAGAGCAAGGTTTGTGAAGGGGTAGCACTGCAGTGGCTGGTGGAGAAGCCTTTCCCTCAGAGCAGAGCCTGGCCAGCTGATGGCAAGGCTGCTATTTGAGGTCTGACTGAGAGAGACCTATGTCCCCCTACATCTACGTGAGAAAATGGCAGGAGGTGACCTGGCTGTGTTAACACATTTACACTTTGCAACCTGCTCTATGAGAACGTGGGCAATGACCCAGTACAACTGGAAAATGGGCATGTGAAGGCTGGCAGGCTTCCCTTGAAATCATCCAAGAAATAGTCTCCCACACCCCTCCGCTTCCTGAATAAATAGAAAATCCTCCATAAGAAATAGGGAACAGAAAAGAGGATGGGATTTCATGACTGTCTCTT
>NW_010545142.1:6901-7739 GCF_000687285.1 Phaethon lepturus
CCTGTCTATAGGATACACTGAACTCAAAGCGAAGGCTGCAGGACACCTGCATTGGACAGGGCTGGTCCCTCGGGGCTCCCTGTACGGGAGAGACAGAGAGACCCGGGTGCCTGCTGAGTGACCCCCGCCCCCATGGCAGATCTCTGCCTGGGGCCAGTGACTTGAGCTGGGCCAGCACAGCAGGGGCTGAACATTCATGTGAGGTTCTGCACCTCTGCTCTGCCTCCAGCTTCTTCCCCGACCCCCAGGAGCAGTGGGGAAAGGGATGGCAGGAGGGTTAGGCAAGTAACCCCCCCTAGAGATGTGCACCCCACCCTGCCTTAGACACAGCCAAAGAGTCTGTGGCTGCTGTGAATGGCAAACCCTTCTCTGGAGTGCTCAGATGCCTGGCAGGGAACAGTCCCAGCTGTTTTCCCTCTGCCTTTTACCTTCCCTTGGCCTTGTTTTCACTTCTATGTCAGTAAGGAGAAGGGGGCGTTTCCACGGGGCCAAAATTGACGTGTTTGCTCTGTGCCTGTTTGGGGAGATCTGTTTTTTCCCTCTGGGCTTGGTTTATTTGGGTTCAGGTTTGTCTGTTCGCTTGTATTTATCGTTCTGTTGGTGTCTGTGCGATGGTGGCTTTGGTTTCTGTCGGGGTTTCTGCAGTGTCAGTCCATAGGGGAGTCCCTTTTGAGGACTGGGCGGGGTGCCATCCCTGTGCCCCTAAACGTGCCGCAGTGGAGCTGCCTCGCCCCGGGCTGTGGTGGGGACACTTTCCTCGGGTAGTTCTTGGCATCATGAGGTGCGATGCCAGCCTTGCCCACGCGTGGACCGGTCACCTGTCTCTCTACCAGCCCAG
>NW_010545143.1:0-1700 GCF_000687285.1 Phaethon lepturus
CGCTGCGGATGGGAAGGGGTGATGCTGGGGAGGGGCTCGGCCACACACTGATGCTCAGCACCTTCGTGATACATTTTCCCTTTTAAAAACCTTGTTTCTTAAAAAAAAAATACTTCATTTAGGAAAACAGGAGCACCGTCCCCGCGTTCCTCGGGCCCTTTGCAAAAGTAGTTGCTGCCGAGGAACTAGAGAAAGAAACGCACCAGAAAATACTTAGTTTCCTTATAAAACACGTAATCAAGCAGTCAGGTTTCACCGATATCAAACCAGGCTTTTCAGGGTTAGGTTTTAAACTCACTGCTCATTATTCATATTCAAGGACCTCCTATAAGCTCTGGCCTCCACGCAGAGAACGGGAACTGGGATAAACACTGAAATAACCACAATTTAACTGAGCAACACACGCGTGCTTTGTACCAGCTTCGTGTACGGTCACGATAGCGTTTTAGTTTGAGGTGCCAGTAGTCCTCGGTCCCTGGGAACATCAAGATGGGATGCTCCTCCGCACATGGTGGGGAAGGTCCCTCCCAAGGTCCCTGGGGTCCCCAGTGTTGGTGAAAGCTCCAGTCCCTGAGGTATGGAACTTCTGGAGAATTTCAGCATCTCATAACTTCAGAAATATCTTCTCACTTCAATAACTGCCAAGACACACTTCCATAATTGCCAAGACCAACCTGAGAGCGTCACCAGAAAACCAGCAGAATACACATAACTATACAAACCTCAAATATACTTCAATCAAGTCTATTTGGAGAGCAAGGAGAGCAAATCTACAGGGGTTTAGCACTTGTATTGGCCCTGCTGCCGCCATTCCCCATCCCTCCTTCTTTACCCCATCCCTGTTTTTTTCCTGACCGAGGAAAGCAGAGGGTGGGTGACAAACCAGCAGAGACCCCCAGCAAGCAGCAGCCATAAAGACGGTTCCCAAGCGTAATTTTGCCTTTTTGCCCTACAACAACCTCATGTGCGTTGGAAGAAGGATGCAACTTGCCCAAAGAGGCTTATAAAAAACCAGCTAGATGCTCTTTTTCCCTTGTACAATTACATGTTTCTAACCCAACAGCAGCACTTTTGGGTTTGAGTTGCTTCACAGCCCCGGGAGCCAGCAGTGCAAAGAGAAAACTCCAAGCATACTGTGAATTAAGTATAATTATATATTTACTGTGAATTAAAATGAGGGCTGAGATCTCGTGGTTGCCACCATGTGCTGACAGGCTCTCCAGTCTTTGCCGCTGCGTTACTGGGCCCCAAGTACAGACACTGCCTATGACTGTCTCTTTTGATATATGGCATTTTGGCTTAAAATAAATAAATTTGCTGGAGCAGAGGACAGCAGAAGCAGGTCTCAAGCCGCCTTTTTGCCCATGCAACCTCGGTTTGAAGTATTTGAGCAGTCCAGCATGTGATCATTATTATTATCATCACTATTATCCCATTTGGCTTTGGTTGCTTGGCAGTCACAGGAGGGAAAACACAGTCAGTCGTCTACTCTGGACCCCAGTTAAGGGCTATATATCTATATTTATACATGCAATATGTACATACCACTAAGAGCAGACGTTGAACTGAATCTGTGAGCTTACTGACAGCCACAGCAAGTCATCAAGGAGCGTTACCAATTTTACAACCAGCAACTGCCGCAGCTTCAAGGCAGGCTCCTGGGGAAGCCCAAATAAAAGTTAACCGCAGCGCGAGCGGTT
>NW_010545143.1:1729-4309 GCF_000687285.1 Phaethon lepturus
CATCAAGCCAAAGCCACCCTCAGCATCCATCGGCCCTTCCAGGAACGCGCCCGGCGCAGCCTCTGGATTTAGCCTGAAGCAGCCGTGGTTTTATCGTGAAGACGAGCATCTTTCAAGAAAGCACAGAGATAAAACACGGCCCGCAATGAAGCGACAGCAAGAAGAATTAAGATGCTGAGTAGGGCCAGACACCTTAATTGGCTTCAACCCTCTTAAGTCCTCCAGACATCCTGTATAAATGAAGAGCCGGGCAGGGAACGAGGCAGCTCCTAACTGGAAACCCCTCGGGGCAAGCGGGGCGGGAGCAGCGCAGCCAGCGACCTTGCAGCAAGGGAAGGATTCAGCCTTATCCCACCTTCTCGGGCGGGAAAGGTTACGTACCTGCCCCACTTTTCCTGCAAATTCACCAAGCAGCTGCAGAAAAGAGCTACCGAAAAGAAACTACAGCCAGTCCCATCTATCCCGGATAACCCCGTCTATCCCGGACAGCCCCCCGGTAATAATATTTTTAAGACAGGGACAGTTGCAGCTATTGCCAGCGGGAGGAACGCGGGGACAAAACCTGGTTGTAGCCCCGGAGGCTCCTACAAGAGCTGGCAGAGAGTTTTACACCACCTGATTATTAGTGCCGGCCGTTAGCGCCTTGTTAAGACACAGCTTTTGAGTCTGGCTGGTGATACCCCGAGGGACTATAGTCTACCCAAGGAGAGAAGGTGGTACCGCCTGGGAGAAAGGACCACAATTTTCCAGGCACGCCGACCTCCGAGCTCCCCGGAGGAGCGAGTCCCCCCCCTCCCACGACTGCATCCCCACCGCGGGCGAGCACCCGCAACGACAGCAAAATGCAGCGCGCTCCTGGCAGTAACCCCGTCGGCTTTGGCCAGCGCTGCCAGAGATTATTTTCTTGCCTCCCAGCGGCTTTTCTGTTACGAAGCACTACAGAAAACAGCTTACGGAAAGCGGATACGTAAAATATGCCAGCTATCGAACCCGGGAAGGATCAGCGCCTTCGTTTCTCGTCCGAGCTCCTTCTGGCCAAGGCAGACCCCTTGGCAAGCCCGAAGCAGATGCTGCTCGGACTGCGGCCGTAATTATCCCGCTGGAAGCCGCGCCGGCTACCCCTTGGTGTAACTTTAACAGAGTATCAAAGGTGATGCTGGATTTTTATAAAATCAATACCCTGGCTTTTATTCTGCCCGTACAGCCCCCGCTGTTTCTCTTTTAAACTCGCTTTTGCAAGCGAAGAGCCTCTGCAGCAAAAGAGTGGACTTGAGGTCACGGCACTGCCTGTTTTGGAGGAGACATATGAAGTCAATAACCACCCCATGTTAAGAAAATATATTAAAAAAAACACCCCAAAAAATCAGTATTTATGACCTATTTAAATAGCAACAGAAGCCTGTGCACGTTTCCTCCCCCGGCCTAACGCCAGCTGAAGTTTCGCGCAGCTCCGAGGGGTGCAGCTGTCTTACGGACCAGAGCAGACGGAGCACCAGGTAGGACCGGAGGATGGTTAGAAGGGTTTACACTTGCATTTACAGAGGGAAAGCATTGACGGCAGCAGTTAAAGAATCCATCAAAGGGATTTTTGTTGTAAAGGGCAGCAGACGTCTCATGCGTGTCTATCTAGAGGGTCTTTCTTCAGACACATGGCTACGGCGCAGGAGAAGAGGTGGCCATGGTGCCCCAAGTCCCAGTGTGATGCTGGTGGCCCTCGCTGGCCGTCAGTCCCGTCGTCAGGGCATCCCCCCAGCCCTGGCTTGGTCACACAGCCCCCTTCGCCCCCCCACGGTTCAGCTTTATTGGGTAAGTCACCCCGGGGAGCAGGTGCCATGCCAAAAGCAGGGTGGTACCGGATCAAAGGCTCTGGGAATTCAGGTGGAGCGCAGGCACTCCTCGGGTTTTTCTTTTTAATCATTTCTTTCTTATCACACACGAGAGGAAATGCCCTCCCATAACATAGCTGAGATTACAAAGAGGAGGGATTAATTCCGTGCTGTTCCCAGCCCCAGTGAATGTCATTTTAGTCCCTATTTTACCAGGTAATTTAACAAACCGTGTCACCTCCTCAGCGTCTAATTGACTAACAGCTACGAAGCCTTTTCGCCACGCAGCAACGCCCCAAACGGGAAACGGAAAACATCCCAACACACTTTTCTTTGCACAGGGAAACGCGCCAGGAATACGGCGCTCCTCCGGCTCACAGGAAGCATCCAGCGACGCCGCTCAAGCCTTCCCGCAGAGCTGGACCGGGCTTACCCCCCTGCTCGTACCTGCAAACCCATCACAAACGGCGTTACAGACGCCGCGAGTTGGAGAAGACGATTCTGGTCAGCGATACCTAGGATTTCAGCTCACAAGGCTTCCTTAGCTCATGGAAAGAGCGCCAGGTCCCACATTTAATATTTGTCTTGCCGTGAGAAGCTGGGAACGTTTCCTCGTGTTTTTCTTCTCCTGCTTTTCGGCACATTCTGTCACGTGCAACGACTTCCTGCCTTGTGTACAGTCCCACAGGTTTCATTTCTTCCACGTATTAATATAATAAAATAAATAATAATATAATGTCATATAATAAATATA
>NW_010545144.1:0-1183 GCF_000687285.1 Phaethon lepturus
GGCCGTTGCCCGGTAAGGGAGCAGCCCTGAGAAGGCTTAATGACAGCAATTGTTGCACATCCCAAAATATCCTGCTTAATAGACTCCATCAAGTAAGTATTGTCCTAAATGGTTCAGAGCGAGGAGCAGCGGAGGTAGTAACAATGCGGACATGCCATTTGCAGAGAAATTATGCCTTGCCGAGATTTATCGGAGAGCTCAAATTGCTGTTAATAAAACCCGCTTTTGCTGGTGCAAGGGAAATTGGTTTTCACGGAGGCTGGAGGGATCCGAGTGTAATACGCTGGGTATCATCTCCGGCGCAGCAGGGAAATGAGCTCCTTGCTTCCCTTGCCTAACGTGGGGAGGGCCGGCAAGGCCGGATCCTTCACCCTGTTTTGCCCAGCTGGGGCTGGGGTTGGGAGGAGACCCCCAATATGGGGGCTTCCCCTCCGGGCCAGCCGCTGGCTCCCAGCCATCACTTAATTCCTTCATGCCATTTTGCCAGCCCTTAAAGCTTATATTATATGTTTTCAATGTATTTTAAGTTTCTCTCCGTTCCCTCAGAAAAGCCCCTCCCCTGCCTGGTTTCCTCCCGAATTTCTTTCCCCGTGGCTGGCGCCGCTGATCTGCGTAGCACCGTGCTGCTTTCACGAGCTGGGAGAGACCAGCCCGTTGTTTTGAAGCATGAATAAAGAAGCCATCCTGTAATTTCTCCTCTCTGATTGTGTTATTTTCCTTGCCTAACCCATGTGCCTTGTGTATTCAGAGGCGCGGGCGCTATAGAAAATGCCGCAATTTGATTTGGGAATCATTCTGCTCGGGGAAACTGCAGAGGAGGAGAGTGGAGATCTGGCATCAATAAATCATGACAAGTTGGGAATTTCGCAGCTCTGCGTAGCACATTGTGTGGCGCGTGACGGATGCGGGCGTCCTTTGCCCCCGGCCCATCTGCGGCGGGACCCTCGCACAGAGACGTGTGAAATGGGGAATTAATATTTATTTAGCGTATTTACTTAAGAGGCAAACATTTGCTAATGTATTCTTGGCAAATCTAGGACATTAATTACTGGGTACCAGAGCACTGGAGTGCCCATAATCCACACCTCGGCAAGTCCCTGCTCTCCTATCGCTAATGCAATATTTGGAAGACAGCCCACATCAAGAGCCTCGCAGAGGAGGCTGAGACTGACTTTCGGGACAG
>NW_010545145.1:0-2334 GCF_000687285.1 Phaethon lepturus
GGGGGCTTCCCCCACTCGCACGGCCCCAGCGCCTCCCCTTCCCGCTCCCGCGTGGGAGAAGTCACCCCGCGTGGGCTCTCCGTCCCCCTTCCCCAGCGGGGCGAGCCCCTGCCCACCCCGTCCCTCGCCCACCCCGCTTGTGGATGAGGGGAAGGGGCTGCCGGACGAACTCCCCTCGGGATCCTCCACGCCACGCCTCGGGGACAGGCAGGGACAGCCCACCGGGGACTCACCCTGCACCCAGCGTAGCACCCAGGGTGGGCTCCATCTCGGTGTCCCCGTGCAGCGTCTCCGCTCTGGGGCCCACCGGGCATCGCTAACTCGCCCCATCCGTCACAGAGCGGGACACGCATGGTGGCCACGTCTGGATGCATCCCACGGCGGGGGCCCCGCAGGGCACGGGCCGAAAAAGAGCAGGGGCAGGTGTGGGTGCTGGTATAAACCTGCTAGTGGGGCAGCTGGGCTTGGGCTCTGCCCGGTTCGAAGCTGCGGGGAAGAGAGAGGAGAAAGACAGACAGGCGTTTCCTAAACCCACGTTCACCCTTGGTCCAGGCCACGCGGCCGCAGAGCGGACGAGGACCGGCACCCCCCCAACAGTGGCCAGCACTAGCCACGAGCGCAGCAATGCAGGACAAGCAACGCTTCCCCCTCTTCAGAGGTCTGGTAAAAACAACCCCACGTGAAAGAACAGCACACTCTCAAGCTTTACAAAATAACTCCCCAATCAGGGGTGTTGTTTTGCGCCGTTTATGCTTAAATTTCCCTCCTAGGCGTGGGACTTGGTCACCCGTGGAGAAGGAGGGGCTGCTCACCCCCCAAAGCCACACCATGCTCATGTCAGCAGCACAGCTCTCCCAAAACTCATACAGAGCCAAGGGGCCTGCGGTTTCCAGTGACAAGCTAACAGCTCTGTTTACACCCTGCAATATTTTGTTCCACTATTTTGTTTTAATTTGACTAAAGCAAAAGGATGTTTTCATTCTGCTTTGGTTCAGGGGGAAAAAAATAGGATGTGACTTATATCTGCTTTTGTTTTCATGCCAGCTTCAACCACACACCTATTTTAAAGCTCACAGGCCTCTTCCTCTTCTTTTTAATCATGCCAAACTCTGAAGTTACATCTGTCAAGCCCAGCTTGAAGAGATCCGCAGCAATCCTGTTAACACATTGCTTTTCAGCTGGACAGGGATTAGCATTTAGGGATGGCAAGCGGGATTCAAAGGAGAGAGCAAAGGAGCCGCATAACATGGCAAAATAAGGAAGTCGCTGAGCCACGGGGAGAAAAATACAGATGGGAGAAGCGAAGAAGGCTGCGGCTGGGCTAGCAAACGCTGCCCGGTGGGCTACTGGGAGAGCTCGGCAGGCAGCTGGCAGCCACAGGGGCTGCTGCAAGGGGAACACTTGGCCTTGCTACGGAGATCCAAGGGCCAGCCGCTCCTTGCACGGGTCAGCGCGACGTTTCCTTTCAAAACAAGAGCAGCTCTGTCTGCAAACGCATCCGTGTTTGGTTCGTATCTAGGAAGCAACTGATCCATCTGCTCTTCCACTTAAGAATATGGATGATGAGAAAGTGCCTGGCTCGGCTCCAGCCGGAGCAGGAAACTCCCTCCTCTGCTCATTGTAATGTGGGGAAGCCTCTGGGAGGGCACCTGCAGCCCCCGGAGCAGCCAGCTTTCCGACCTGGCATTTCCTGGCGCTGCTGCATTAGTCCTTAGGGTTTTTGGCATTCAGACGGAGAAGAATTCAGCCCAGCCTTGGAGATGCCAAATCACAGACTCCTGGCTCGGAGTGTGAAGGTGTTTCTCCGGCTGCTGTAATCAGAACGGTGTCAGGAACAGCAAAGCTGTCTGGTGGAAAGGTGAGCAGATTTCCAGCTCTGTCAGCTTTAGGTAAAAACTCAGAAAAGGAGCAGGAGGAGGAGTTTGAATCCTGGCAATTTCTACCCCAAAACTGAAACTTGATAAGCTAAGCCTATGGCAAATACCTGACAAAGTGTTACTAAAAACATTCTTGGAAGAGCATGATAAATAGATCCATACGAGCTCTGGTTGCCTAAACATTCCCCGTTTTGTGGGTTTCTAGACAAAGTCCCATCTCCCTCGCATTTAGCACAAAAGGTCTCAATGCAGCCAGCTACCTTGATTTCAAAACCCTTTCCTAAGATGCCTCCACAGCTTGAACTTGGAGGCCCAGAGGGTTCCTCATTTAATAACATGAGCATATGAAAAACATCACGAGGAACTAAACGCTGCTATCACAGACGGGGAGTCTGGCGTCGCAGAGCCGCGCGTGTCGGCGCGGCCGCGGTGCCGAGCAGCGGAGCGCTGCAGAGCC
>NW_010545146.1:0-715 GCF_000687285.1 Phaethon lepturus
TGGGAGGGCCAAGGCCTTCCCGTACAATCAGTGTTTTTTATGAGACTAATTACAGCATGAGGGACAAAAACCACATTTCCTTATACACCCAGAGTGCAGAAGCCCACAGATATTGGTGATCTCCCAGTATAGATGTACTTTTATTCTTTCCTCCACCGAAATATTGTTTCATCAGAATGTTTCGGAAAGCCAAAATCTTCCACACACCAGTTCTTTTGGTGTGGCATTTCCACAACTTTCTGTGGCCCCTGCATTACTGCAGGAAACGATTCCAACACCCACAACAACGCCCTACTAAAGCTATAGGTCTTTTTTCTTGTCCTGGATGCCTAGGACACAGAAACACTTCTAACTTCTCCTTTTGCAGATCATTTCTGCCACGGTGGACAATAACAAACTGCTTCTGGACATTGATAACAGCAAGATGACTGCTGATGACTTCCGAATGAAGTGAGTACCTCTCTGTGGACACTGCATCTGTCATGTCATGAATTTTACAAGATTAATGAATGCAGGTGATAATACCCAGTCCCAAGTGGTATGACCAAGCCTACACGTTGTGATGAAACAATGTGTTTCTCTTTTCTTTGGTACAGGTATGAGAATGAACTGGTCATCCGTCAGACTGTGGAGGCTGATATCAATGGCTTGAGAAATCTCCTGGATGATCTCACTCACACTCGGTCTTCACTGGAATCCGAGCTAGAGTCCTTGA
>NW_010545147.1:0-3158 GCF_000687285.1 Phaethon lepturus
CGGGCTCAGGCTGCACCGGCTCCTGCGGGGAGCAGAGCGGGGCCAGTGCCGCGCCCGCCGCGCTTGCCCCCGGTCTCTGGGAGCCCAGAGAACGCTCTGCCAGGTGCCTTGCGTGCCCAGTTTCCACCCACTTGCTTTGCTCGGGCACACCTGTGGAAACCAGCAGCCCCGATGACGCTTGGCGGTGTTGATTCTGTCCTAAGGGCTATCCAGCCTAGTGCTTCTCCCCAACGAGACACGAAACCTGCTAATTTCATCCATTTTAAGGAAGCTGATGAAATTCCTCTTCCTAAACACACTCTCAGCCACAGCAAAATTCAGCTTTGGTGCTCATGATTCACGGCACGTTCCTAGGAACTGGTGCTGACCAGCTTGTTCAAGGGATTGAGCTCTTGCAACCCTAACAAAGGTTCAAAAGCTGCAACCGGGATTGTCTTCTGCCTTCCTTCCTCCTTCCCAAATCTACTTGTCAACCATCTACATTTAAACACGGCTGAAGTGGAGCAAAACCCCGGCTCCTGAACCCAACCCCCTCTCTGCACGCCACACCTTGGGTCCTTTTTGGCAGGCGTAGGTGGATACGGGCTATGACCGGAATCAATGGAAATACCGACACCAGCTGAGGAAATTCCCTGAAGTCAACTGGACGGGGCATGGTGCTCAAGTTGAGCATGGACTCAACTCTTTGCAGCATTAATGCCATAGCAAGAACTTTTAAAATCAATTTACTCTTGGGGAGCTGAGTGGAGCACGAGCTGCATACAAAAGAGTGGCCACGATAAGTTCATTTAAATCAGAGGCTCTTCCTAGCTAACATTTTAAGCTGCCCTCAAGCAATTCTCTGCCATGCAGCGGTATTTCTGAAAAAATGGTCTTGTGAACCCAACTCTGCACACAATTTCCCAAACACGCAGGGACAACATTTGGTACGTGTGGGGGATTGAAATATTTTCATCTCCAGGGACTGAGAACTGAGGACAGTTTAGCTGCTAAATTTAAAAAATGAAACCATCATCAACTGAAGCCTTACCTGATATTTTTAGTGTTTTGCTATTTTGATTAATTTAGGGGGTTCCAGTGAGCAAGTGATTTTTGAAGTTGAGGTCTGTGAGAGCCCATCTTATACCCTGTTACTCAAAGCCTCAAACCTACCGGGGTAGCACCATGCCCCCTCCGCCACGCCCACCATTAATGTGGGCAATAAGCACTATTTCTCCCCACACACTATTTAAATTCTAAGACACTGACAAACTATAACTCACAGGGAACCATTTTAAATTATTATTAGTCAATGGCTTGTAAACTGTATCTCATCATTAAACAGAACAATAAATAAAAATAATGACTAGCTTTCAAGCCAGCAATGTAAAGAACATACTCTCCAGCTGAAGATTTGGTTCATTTTACTAGGTTTTAATTAAAACAAAATACGTCCTTTAATTGTCGGGTTTAGAAAAGAGTATTTGGGGTTAGGAACTGGAGGAAATCCCTTATTCCGCGTTGTCTCTGTGCAGCTCTGTTGCTATATAGACCAAGATACAGGCTGCCAAAGAAAAATAGATTAGCCCCACAGATACTTTACGGTACCAAAACTTAGCTTGGGGCTACACGTCCCCAGATGAAAGACGGCAGCTCCACCGAAGAAACAAGAAATTTGTTGGCGTGGCCGTTTGAAGTGTGCGGAGCCGGCGTGGAGGAGGAAGGGGTTAAAGGCAGCGGGGCGGGCAGGGGGGAGCAGCAGCCCCCAGCCCAACCCTGCCTTGCCCATGGTCAGCCGCATCGTGTAATTCCATTAGGGTGCGAGATTCAAATGCAGAATTAGCTGTTGCCTACGCAGAATTATGTTAAACATGGCCCAGACTGAAAATCAATATTCTGCTTAAGTAACTGGCCCTCCAGTAATTTAATGAAGCTAAATTGCATTACACGGAGGTAAGGTGGTGGGGGACCATTTTGTCTCAAACCTTCCATTATACAGTGACTGTACAGCTGTATGCCTAAAGAGAAATTAAACACATACACTCATTTCTTCTTGAAGTTGGAACAGTGTTTTTTACACTGGATTACTTGTCTCCTTCCTTAATTTAAAACTACAGTAAATAATTTGCAGCCACATAATTAGGAAGGAGCCACAGTCTCATAATAAGACGAAAAAATTGCTACCAGAGTATTAAAGGATTTTTTTTACTTCACAAGAAAAAAATGAAAAAGGACATTAAATGTTAGATCTGTATTAAAAATGTAATTCTAAAGGGTTTAAATCTGTGACATGTCTACACTGAATTAATTAAATTCATGATCTGATCAAGGACTGAAAAGCTACCTTGGAGCTATCTCTTAAAAATGCTATGTATGTACATGTCAAAATAGGAATTAAAAAAAAAGCAGGCCTTTGATTTATGGGCAATTCATGCATGCATTATTGTGCTTTCTTGCCTTGTAGTAGGAAGGGAAGTCAAAGTTTTATAAAGCACCTGAAACCTTCACCGCACGCCTCTTTATTAAAGGAACTTTCTGGCAGAAGACGACCGTACCGAAACTCCGAGCCATCTACCCTGAATATGATCATGATGACATCCACGACGACTTAACTTGTGTTAAAGCTGATTGACAAGAACAAAGAGGGTACAATTACATTATGCAGTACTTGTACTGCACCCTCTTTTATTTATTATTCAGCTACAAAACTTCAACTGGAAGAAACACTTCAGAGTTTTGTGTCGAGGAGACAGAATTAAATTGACAATAATTCTGCGCCGTGCGGTATGAAGTTATGCTGATTAGAGATTACTTCCCCCTAAATCATTTGTCACATTGCCTTATATAAGGGTAAAACAGACTTCAACCATGTGTAGCTGCTGCGGTATCTTTGGGGAAATGCAGGCGGCAGAGTATGTATTGTTTAAAGGGAAAAGGAGTGATTTGCATGCTCGGTCGCTGTTTTTCCTGCCTGTCCGACTACCAGCATTTTCTTTCTATACTTAAAAGGCAGTTAAACAAATGAAATTTTCTTATGCCAAATCTACAGCGAGAACAGAGACATCTAAAAGCACGTGTCTATTTAACACATCAGAGGGCATCCCAGTCCTGAAAAAGACGTGCCAACGTTAAGGTGCAAAATTAGCAGCAGCTCGGAAATGTCGGGTCAGGCTGGTTCG
>NW_010545147.1:3189-5346 GCF_000687285.1 Phaethon lepturus
GGGAGCCGCAGGACCTCACTTCCGCGGCTTCCTCTTGCCGCTGGTTTGGAAACGCTGGTGTAAAGCCACCGGTACCCGCGCTCCCCGTCGCAGCCGCGGTGTCTGAAGGTGTCGGGGTTCGCTACGTTCCTCCAGTGTCACACTTCAGTACCAGACGCCGTTGCCGGACAGGAGAAGCAATCCAATCTATTCATGGGGTGATTAAAATGAAATTCCATCGCTGTTGGAATGGACCAAGATTTGCAGAGAACACACCGAAGCCCCCCAAACCAGATGACGGCAGTCGGGGGGTACCTACCTCTGTTTCCACCTAGCGCTTAGAGGCCAAAATTGAATAATTTGGGAGATTAGCTAATAGAGAGCCAGCTCTGCCTCTCCCTAACTGGGGGTCTACCCCACGCAATAGACCTTCACGTTGAAGGAGGCCCAAGAGGCAACAGGTCCGAGGACGCCCATCAGCAGCCCCCTCCCAGCCCTCCCGCAGCGTCAGAGCTATGGCCACGGCACGAGGAGCTGAAATTACCACCAGACTGAGGGGTTTTTCCCCCTCTGGCTATTGTTCCTGCAACTGCAATGGTCCCACGCCCGCCGAACGTGGGAACGTTTCATGGGTGCGTGGTGCTGCCTCCAGGAGCAGGAGCATCTCCCTCGCCTCCCGGGAGCAGTCAGCGCGGATCGGCATCACCAGCATCACCTTCTCCCAAAGACAGCTGCAACATAATCTAAGGCAATGAGGGAACAAGATGAAAAATTCAGTCTCTCCGTCTCTCTTAGATGTTATCGGTTGAAAGGGAAAAAACTTCCCGGAGAAATTATTCGACGCCCTCGAATGCCAGCTAGCAGATCTATATTTTGTCTCTGTTTTGCTCAGAAGATCTTTTACTCCCTTATTTCTTTTGGAATGGCAATTCAATAATGTGCACCTGAGCATTTATTAATTATACTCCAGTTTAAAGAACTATTTGGAACGGAGTAACTGCTCTCAGAAATCCTGAAACACTTTCTGTTTGATTTCTGGGTGCATTAGAACTAAGACGTAGCTGTTCGCTGCAGTGCTGGGTTCCTGGCTTGTGCTTGCCACTAGGAACTGCAAGATTTTTTCCCCCTCCTACTAGTAAAACAGGAGTTTAAACACATGTTCGACAAGGGAAACACGCCGTGTATTTTATACTGCAAGGTCCTTTTGAGCAAAGTATCCAGCAATTTCTTTTTCCTTAAGATGCACCTTTATGTTCAATGATATTTCCTTTGGGATTTTCATTAACGTTCTGTCAAAAAAAAAAAAAAGATTTTTTTTGGTGAAATGCCTTGACTGATGAATTCAGCATTTTCCTTCTGCTCATATTTACATTTAGTGTTTTGATGATGTTAAATTCTGCAAATGAGAGTGGTTTTTAAGTGTTCCTTTCAACACTGACTGCCTTTTCTGTTTGATTTCTCTTGCTGATGGTGTGTTGTCAATGCTGAATGCTGGAATTGTTGTTGAGCAGGCACAGCTGGATGAATTAAAGTCTCTCCAGTAACTCAAACCAGAAATGACTTCATCTCTAAACTTTCCATGTAGCACAGGTCAGAGCTCTGAGTAGGGACAAAAATAATGGGGTTACCAGAGAAAGAAAAAGTCAAAAGTACAAGTCAAAATATAGAAAGCAGTTTGGAGTCGCCCTGTGTGACTGCAATAATTTCCCTCTGTGTTACCAACGGGGTCTTTTACAGAGTAAAGCCCTGATGGAGACATTCGATAAGTAATTGCATTTTAAGTTCAAATAGAATATCTGCATGTGTGCAGATACAGAGCACTGTACGCTTATCTTATTAGTTATTTACTTAAATTATCTGTGGGTATCCTAATACAGAGCTACTCATGCCTAATGATACAATCTATTAATTTATTCAAGGAATTTTGCCAAAAAAACAAATAAAAGCGTTGAACACAAACGTTTCTTCCCCGTTCATTTGGAGCTCATCGCAAACGCCGAAGCATTTCGGTGTGGCAAAGGCAGCTTTAAAAAGGGAAGGTATTTAATTAACGTGAAGCAATTTCCAAAGTGGATGCGAGATGGGTGCCCGGCAGTTAGGCGTCGCGGCGTGCTCCCTGCCGGCTGCTGCCCGGGCCGGGGTGCGCAGGCAGGCAGCGGGGTGCCCTCGCCCGCAAAC
>NW_010545148.1:0-18659 GCF_000687285.1 Phaethon lepturus
GACGGAGGGCCGTCGTGCCCCGACCCGCTCTGTCCTCTCCCACGGGATTTGTTTCACAGCTGTAAGCTGTGGCCAAGCCCTCCGCCGAACACTCCTAATGGAAGTAATTTCCCCAAACCGTTGCTGGGTGTGTGTAAGCTGCTGTCACTTGCTTTCTCCCTGGGCGGGCCATTTCTGCAGTTACTGGAAACAAAGTACTTCGAGTGATCTGTTAATACACCATGTCGGTTTTTTCCAGGTTTACAGAACAAAGCTAGCAAAGATAAAAGTGTCAAACGCAGTTCTCCCAAGGCAAAGCGTTGTTATTTCAAGCAGGCCGCATTTTAAAAACTGATCATTTAAATTAAATGTGTAAAGTCTCAAAAACTTATGCCAAAAATCTTACGCATTTACGGTGACTGAAACCAGATCAACAGACATTTTAGGGGATGTATATGATTTCTTTCTTTCCACAGAATCATCATCTGTAAGCACATTTGGCAGCCCTGTGGCGTGCGAGTGTAATTAATCCCTTATATTCATGAATAATGTATGTGTGTGCAGTCCGGCTGGGAAGAGCCTGCGATTCGGTGGCTGTGTTGTGCCTCATCGCAGGCGCAGAAGGTGATTTTGGGCCGTGCTCAGTAACTCTTCGTGCTTAGGCAGGGCACAGGCCATCCCCGTCTGAACTCTGAACGGGCTCTTAGGGCCTGATCCTGGCGTAAGCCGTGGCACGTGCGCCCAGCCTGCAGTGCCAGCCGCCCTGCGGCCCCGGCACACCTCCGAGCGCGGCACTCCGCTCGGCTGAGCGTGGCTCCGTAGAGAGGGAGGCCTGGATTCTACCTTAGCGTTCGGGAAAAATCCAGGTGCGCTGTCCCTTGGGAAATATGCTTGGAGCACCTGCAAATTCAACGTTCCCAATCCAATGGCGATGAGAGTGGCTCTCTGAACTCAGCGGGAGCAGAGCTGGCAAACAGGAAAGAAGAGGACTGGAGATAGCTAGACATTTGTCATTTACGTGCTTAATGGTTTTGCATGATGTTTATTACATATAAGCAACACCTTTCATAGAAAGGAGATAGCTAAACAAATTGCTCACATGGGAGACTTCTGGAAAAAGAATTTTAAAAATTCACATTCCTTCTATATTTTGAAAACTAAAAGGATATTCAGATTTTAAGATATTTTTTTTAAAATTATGAATCCAAATTTTCAAAAGGTGATGTCCAAGAAAAATGCTGCAAAATCATTAAAGTGTTTGAGTGAACTAATCCAAATTGTGATACGAATATTAGTTTTTACTTTTTTTAAAAATACTCAGAAATGGTACTAAGAATATGGGGTATTTCCCAATAATTTTAATGAAAAAATTCCTGCCGAAAGAGATTTTGTTCTGGGTGGCCCCCAGAAGAAGAGTTATATTCCTGAGCTGATTAAGTGATACCGTTCATATGTTCACTGTCAAATATTCGTTGCTGTTCTATTTTCCATGTTGAGGGCTGTCGGCTCTGTGCCACTGTTCTCTGGCCACGTTTGGGGTCATAAGATGCTCTGTTGTTGTCAAGCCGCTGCCTGCCTGTGTGATTGTGTTCTGTTCTCCTTGTAGATGGAGGAGATTAAGTTTAAGGACAGAGCAGTCTACGTGCTGGAGAGAGAGTTAGGGGTTCAAGCCGGGCATGCTCAGAGACTGCAGCTCCAAAAGGAGGCTTTAGATGAACAACTTTCCCAGATCAAAGAGTCTGATCGGCATCTGAGCAGCCCCAAGCGGGAACTTCCTTATGCAAGTGGTGCAGGAGACGCTTCAGATCATTCGGGAAGCCCCGTAAGCACTTTCACGTGGTTTCACCTAAACGGACGAGCAGACAGAGTGACAAAATGGCACAGGATCTTGATGAGTGCACCCTCGAGCAACAGCTTTCCCATAGCCCTGCAGGGGAGGCCCCGAGGCCCCGATTTCTTGCTCTTGTTTGCTAGCCGAACCTTTAAGGTTTAACATCAAACCTTGTTATGGGAGAGCTCTTGCTTTTTTGTCGTTTTGTTTTCTGGTTGGTTTGGTTTGGTTTTGTTAGCAGGGGAAATTTTTCTGTTCTTTTTCTCTTCCTTTTCCTCACTGTACCATACTTCTGCCACCTGCCTTAATTTGACAGTTTGACACAATTTTGCCAACAAATGATGCAAATGCGTTTCTAACCAAGTAATGTATGTGTGCTAGCTCTCGGAACTGCGAACAATGTATTTTGTGAGCAGAGGTACAAGGCCAGTTTACAAAGGGAAATGGGGGAAGGTAATCGGTGCATAAAAGCACGGGAAATCCTGCGGTCCTCCTGGAACACCGCTGCTAGCCTAGGTTTGTGTGCTGCTAAGTGCTCTTGCTTTCAGTGGACCAGAAAGTGAATTAAGCACCTGTTAAGCTAACCTGTTCTCTCCTCTTTCTTTTCTACAATGCAAAATCCAAAACATTAAATTTTAGTCACCCTTTCACAATGGCTTTTTTAGTGTAACTATAGCACCTTTCTGCTTTTGCCTTAATTTGCTAATATTGAAAACCCCTCAGTCAACTGACCCCATGTATCTGATGTATGCAAATTTTCTTCATTGCTGTTTCTCATCAAGATTTCTTTTGCAACAGCCTTAATTTTCTCAGCAGAAGTGTAAATACTTGTACATGAGCAAACCAATCTGTCTTATTCTTTGTCCCAAGCCTCTCCTGCACCTCTTGAATGAGGAACCCTAGACCTCCCAGAAGTGCCATTAGCAGTGACGGACACGAATTCGCTTGTTTCGATTTGTACTCAACTTCCGCCAGATATCAGAACAAGTCCTAGAGAAGGGGAAAAAGTCTGTCACATTTGTAAATAGGTGTAGCTCCTCTCTGATTCTGAATGAGAACACGTCTACCTATATTTCTATTCATTTATAATTTGATCTAAGCATTCTCAGTCAGATCAAGTGCTACCCCTTTGGCTTTATGAGTGACCCTTTAGAGCCCAGTAAGGCCCATAGCTTTATGGAAGAAGAGCTTACGCAATGGCATAACTCCATGGATTTTCCCCATTTGTACTTGAGTACTTTTAATATCATTTTCTTATAACAAAGTCCTCGTGTCTGAAGCACTCAGTTCAACAGCGGCATACATTGAAAACATTGCCTTAATTTTTTTTTTTTTTTCCGAGTTTGCCATTTGTGACTTTGTATTTGCATATACATACTTCTGCATTTGCATACTTTGTTACGTTTTCACTCCTAACTTTCCGCTGGTCTCATCCTGCAGCTTTCAGTGGTCAGTTAGGTTACATAGGTTACACTCTGCTGTAGAACGTTTTGAAATGTTTGGATTTGGGATAAGAAAAAGGTTGAGCTTTGAAAAATATTGATATTGCATGTACACTTATGAACAGTTATTTGCAGTTGATCTTTGTTTTAGGAACAGCAGTTGGATGAAAAGGACGCCCGGCGTTTCCAACTGAAAATCGCCGAGCTGAGTGCCATCATCAGGAAGCTGGAGGACCGGAACGCACTGCTGTCCGAGGAGAGAAACGAGCTGGTGAGTGCAGCGGCGTAGCGCGGCGACGACTGCTTGTGAACGTGCTGCTGTGGCCGCGTCTTACCCCCAAAATACCGAGATATGTTCTCCTGTGCTATTTGGAAATCATTGCAGGAGTAGCTGGCTCCTCTGTGTGCTCTGTATTTGGTGGTATGCCACATCACACTTGTCTTTGCATATGTAACAATGAATTTTTAAGATGGCATTACCTGGAATTATTTTTATTAATTTTTAAAAATAAATACATTCCCCACATGGTACATTTGTTGCACAGATTGAATACCTCATGAAGGAGGAACGATCTGCTTCCCAATGGAAAATACCAAGCGTTTTTGGTCAATTCTGCTTTGCATTTAGGAGAAAATACTGATAGTGTGATAGTTAAAGAAAATTATTAATATATTTGATGAAAAATAACAGCTACAGGTGTGTTTATTCTCTCTTAATCTTTCAGTTAAAACGTCTTAGAGAAGCTGAAAGTCAGTATAAGCCCATTTTGGACAAAAACAAACGCCTTAGTAGGAAGAATGAAGAATTGTCACATGCCTTACGTCGAATGGAAAATAAATTAAAATTTGTAACGCAAGAAAATATAGCAATGGTAAGTCTCTGTATGCTCCGGAGAGAACGTTTAATTTAGTGCTCACAGGGCTGGTGAAGTCAGGCATCGTCCCAAACCTGCAAGTTTAATTGGAAACTTCCCCCTTTCTGCTGCTCCCTGAGGTGTGCTGTGGTGCACCACCGAGTGGTTTGGAGCTTGAGCATGTTTTGTTTCACGTAAAATGTTTTATTTTAGCTTTAAAAACAAATAGTTCTGAAGAAAAGAGAGTGCGTGAGCTTTGCATGTTTTGATCAGAAGACTGTTCAGTCACTGGCGGCTCAGCTTTGACATGGGCACAGATCACCCCACTTCACCGTGGGCTTTTGTACCAGAGTCGCCTCATAATCCCTGGGAAATCGTGACTCTTCCCTTTTTTCTTCAACTGGATATTGTTAGAGGGCAAGAGCTGGTGGCAAGCAGCTGTGGCGCTGCATGAATGTAGCAGGGCCGAGGTGACGCCCTGGGCCCTGCGGGTCCGGGACTGCTGCCGGTCAAAATGAATGAGAGCAACCCAAGGAGAAGTGAAGCTGGTCCCGGCTCTCTGAATTCCTTCTGCTGCAGGAGAAAGCCACACAGCTCTTGGCAGAACTGAAGAGCAGGTGGAGCTGGGCTGCTGCTAGCCCCCATCTTTGGTGGGACGGCCCCTCCCTGTGCCTGCTGTCCTCTCCGGTGATGGTGAGCTTCACGTGGCAGCTTGAGGACCAGGAACACCTGGCATGTTTGCAGCCTAGGTGTAAAGCTCAGCAAAAGCGAAGCAGGATAGCTGCCAGAACAGCCATTAGATTAGATGCATCACTAGCTGGAAAGGGAAGGGTTGTGTACTGTCCTTTGGCAAAGCCACCTGATCATTTTCTCTTCTGCTGTGTGGGTTTTGTTTAGAGGCAAAGAGCTGGAACAATAAGGAGACCGAGCTCTTTAAATGACCTTGACCACAGCCAGGAAGAAAGAGAAGTTGATTTCCTGCGACTCCAAGTTATTGAACAGCAAAATATCATTGATGAGCTCTCCAAGGTAAGATATAATACTGACGCTCTCGTGCGCGGTTGACTAAGGCCAGAAGGCAGAAGAGCAGGAAGCCTAAGCAAGGGGTGCTTGGGGGCTGTAAGCTAACGGGCATAGTTTGCATCAGTGGAACACGGTAGGCATTTCTATGATTAGTAGTAATCGAGATGAATGTAAGTTATCTGTGGCATAGTATTTGGAAAAATTCTTTCGATCTACAGTGTACTTGCATGACAGAACCATTTCAGCACTTCCAGTAGATATGTTGAATCCTGCACCTGCGAGAGAAAATGTCAGAGCTCCTTTAGCTGGAGACAGTGTCAGAGCTAAAGATTGCTGTGTACAAGGGCGGTGTTCAGCAATGTTGTGTTTGGGTGTTTGCTTCTTTGTTAACATGCTCTCAGTCTTTGGGAAGAGAAAATACTGAAATCGTAATACTCCTCAAGAAAATAACTTTTTTTTTTTTAAGTCTGTACACTTACTGACATTATTTCCTTCTTTTTCATTAGACCCTGGAAACTGCTGGCTATGTGAAGAGTGTCATGGTAAGAATGTTGTTAACTTCATCCTCATCTTTGTATGCTTTAAATTGCTGTTCATGAAAAGCATGCAGTGTATAATAATATTTATTATCACTTACATCTTCATTCAGGCAGCAAGCTAACTCAGTGTCTTTCTCAGTGTAGATGTCAAAGGCCATATCAGCAGTTGTTCACCAGACAAAAATTTAGTGATAGTGGAGAGGAAAGCTCTGGTGAGAGGGGAAAGCTTTTTGTCACCACTAGGATGACTTCAGAGGCAAAGGTCAGCGTGGTCACCCTGTCCTGATGGCCGATAGTGAGTGTCCTCCATCTCCAGGACAGCTCTGCCACGTTGGAATTGCATTTTTTTTTAGAGTCTGATTGCCACTAGCTTTATCTCACCCACTCTGGCATGTTCTCTGTCACTGCCCTTGCCTGACTCATCCCTTTGCTGTTGTTGGTAAAGATTTTGTGAAATTAAGCCACTAATACGTATTGATAAAATGTGTACTGTTTTAGTCTCCATTGCCAAGTGTGCAGCAAAGCTTGTGTTGTCAAGCAAAACAAGTATTCGATTTTCTTCTGTCTCTGTTGCTGATGTTAGGATTTGCCATTGGGCTGATGGCAGTGCCACATTGTCAATGTCCCACAATGTCATCACATCCTGTTACCAAATAATTAAAATGAAAGATTATAGGGGTTTTCCCTTTAGAACTTTACTCTCTGCAATCCTAGACTTTGCCTTTATTTTCAATCCAGAATAAAGAAATTTTTTTCAGTACTATAAAAAACTGACATGAGTCTATGAAGAGTGTCATAATTTCCACTGAACAGAAAAATCTGCTGGCAGCAATAAATGCTCAAACCTTTTTTCAGAGGCACTGGGAACCTGCAGATCCTTAGAGAAGTCAGCAGAGACTGAAAGTGCTGAGTTCAGTCTCCGAGTTTTGTGTAGCCAAGGGCAGGAGTCGGTCTTTGCTTCTCACCCCTGGACGAAGAGCCCATCTGCCAGAGAAGAGCCATAGCATGGGCTTGAACGCACTTGCTTGCTCACAGAGCAGCTCTGAAATGTCAGTGTGTTGCATGGGTTATGATCAGCTTGCTTTTGCTATTTTGATTTTCATGAACATGAAGAGCAGTTGCTACTTGTATATCGCAAACTTGGAAGGTATTGGAGTGAAAGTAATATTTGACTGATGAAAACATGGTTATTTCATTTTGAGGCAGTGGCCAGCATTGACATTACTATTTCTTGATTGCCCAATGACTACTAGTACTGACATAGTTAATTTAAATAATAGCTCTCTGAAAACAGCTAATGTATGTATCTGACTCTTTCAGGAACGTGATAAGCTGTTAAGGTATAGGAAGCAGAGGAAAAAAATGACAAGAATTCCTAAGGTAAAAAAAAAAAAAATCACTTGTATCATGACATGCTGATGGGCGTACTGGCTTCCCGGGGTGCTCTGAGCGCCTCGGAGCCACGTGGGGGAACTTTCTTCTCAAGGGTCTGCAAACATGTCCTAACCTTAAATTTGGGTCACATAGTTCAAGGACGTTCATAGACTGTATTGGGATATTCAGACAAGATCCGGCAGGGGTAGGGGAACCGTTTGCATTGCACATTACGAGCATTTGCATGCTCTGCATTTACCCCGAGCAATCCCGTGAGACTTCAGTGGTATGTGATTGTCTTAAGATGAGACAGCAAAATGATCTTTTAATGGCACTGCCTGAAAACTTATGTAGGTTGTAAATAATTCATTACGGAGTTTAGTAACATGCAAAAATTGCTGGTTCCAAGAAGCAATGCTTAGAGCTCAGGGAAAAAGAAGATAGCAGTTAATGAATATTTGGCAGGATATTAATACAAATATTAACACTGTCGCAACATTGTAAGTTATAATGTCGGGGACCTGAGAGCAAGCTGTTTTCTACATATGAAGAATTAAGGTGGCGCTGGACCTAATGAATCTATGACTAACAAATTGTGGTCAACGTGAGATAACTCCTTAAGTCCTGTCATCCTGCAAATGGCAACCAGAGTTTGAAAGGGAGTTATATTTTGTCTTCTTCAAAAGTTATCCACTGCAAATTAAAACAAAAAGCCAAAATCTAGAAATGTTTTTGTAAATCAACAATTAAAATACTTTCGAACTGTGTTTGAAATGTCATCTTTGGCTTTTGAACATTTAACAGTAAATCTTTCTTTACCACCACTACCCTCATTCTTTTAAAAAGAAAGCAGCTTTGAGTGGAAAAATTTATTTCTTCAAACTGTAAAAACATTGCTGTGGTGATTAACTTCAAATTTTCAAGTAGAACATTTCTTGCAAATCTAACTTTTCATGTGAAGGTTGTGGTAGTGACAAGAGGGGCATCATACTGATGACAATAGATTAGCAAAGACATTTCAATGCTCAACTCCCACCTTATGCTGAGATGAGCACACAAAGAAGTAAAGAGGGTGCTCTGCTTAGCTAGAGAAATAGGGAGGAAAATACATTAAAAAAAGGCAAGGGCTTTGAGGTTGCACACTGTGATACCTAATAACAAATAGGCAATTCAGCGATTTGAATAGTTTTAGCTATTGTTAGAGCACTATCGTGGGGTGAAAAAACTTTATATGCATATACATGTAAAGAACTGGACCAGTTCTTCAAAAAGCAATAGAGTGAGAATTACCAATAATCTGGAATTGAGGTTCCTCCGAAAGTCGGTATGTCCAAATCCTACAAAGGCGCGGTTTAGCCTGTGTCCAAAGTCACCGCTGTCCCCCAAACACAGTTGGGCTGTCACAGCCGGCGGCACGGCTGTCGTGCGGCACGGCTGTCGTGCAGCACGGCTGCGCTCGCTGACGCCTTGTCTCTGTCAGAAGCCAGTTGTGGAGACGTTTTTCGGCTATGATGAAGAAGCTTCCATGGAGTCTGATGGTTCCTCTATCTCATACCAAACAGACCGGACAGATCAAACCCCTTGCACTCCTGAAGATGATTTGGAAGAGGTATTAAAAAATATGTGTTATTTTGTTTTGAAACCTCACTACTAACTTTTAATGAAATTCCTGGTCTGTTACATCATTCATCTGTCACCTCTGACCAGAAAGTCAAAAACTGACGTTAAATTTAATACTGTGCATGTTGGTTAATATCTCTGGTTCTCAAGTCTTCAGTAATTTCACAACTTTTAGCCAAGCTGGAAGTATAACCTAAGAATATTAGATTTATAATGGGTTTATAGGTTGTAGGTCTAAAGAGACTGAGAAGTTGGACCGTCCTAAGAAGACCTGTTCACGTGGAGATTTACTGCAGGTTTGTGTGCATGTAGTTTAGTTCAGGTCCTTCTGTTTGTCATTTTGACCTCAGCACAGAGCGCAGCCTTAAGTGATAAGGTTTGTGTTTCTGGAAGGAGAAGTAAGCAGTCACGTAAAGCACCAGTCTCCAGAGGAAAGGCTGTCTCCTCACCAGTATATCGAGGTCATGACTTTTCTGGAGGCTCTGAATGCAGAGTACACAAATGTAGCTGGTAATACAAATAGAAGTGATTATTCCTGGTATTTTGCAGGGCTTCTCTGCAGACGCATTCCCGAGTGTGTGTCAGATCACTGTACCGTTACACGTTTCTGGGTTTAACAAGAATCTTGTATATAAACAAAAAATTCCTAATAATGACTTGAAGCCTTTTTATGATATGCGATTTTTCATCTGCCGCCTGTTTCATAGGGTGAAATTAGATCTGTTAAAAAGGAACCTAAAGAATTCCTATCTCCATCATAAATGGCACACAACTGGTTACCAGGTGTGTGCTGCGCTGCAGGAAATCTCAAGGTATTTTTATATGTATGAGCCAATTTATTTTTCATCCCTGTATTGACATTTTTTTTTTCCCTGTTCAGACAGTACAAAGTTTATGCATGCAGCCAGCAGTATAATTTCATTTCATGTCGAATGAAATATTCTGGTCAACCTGACATGAAAGCATTCAATGCTGGATATTGTAAGGCGAGTGAAGAAGACAAAGGGCCCTTTTCATGTTGATGTCACCATTTTACAAGTATTAACTCTAGATTAGTATTTTAATAATTGAGTAGGACTGTCAGGCTTGGCTTATTCTCCAGATTGGAAACCTTTTATTGTTTCAAGAAAGCGGTATTTTCACCTTTAAATGTGATGACTTTGCCTGGTACGGTAATAGAGGGCGATTCAGTTGTCAGTGTGTTATATGGATGGCAACTTTTTATCTTTCCAAGAATTCTCTTGGAATTCTCTTCTTTTTCTATATTGCATTTTGTTGAAGCAAGTGTACGGAAGAGATGTTTAAGGGACAAAAGAGAAAGAGTCCGAGAGCACGTGAACAAGATCTTTAGTACTGCGCTTCCCAAATTGAATTTTGAAAGTCATCATTTTGGCACTTCTTAGAGAAAGCCCTCTTATAATTGTTTTTATTTTCATTGCAGAAACAAAAGCAGCTGGTGCAATGCATCTTTGTTTTTAATTCCAGGGCATGGCCAAGGAAGAGACAGAACTGCGGTTTCGGCAGCTGACGATGGAGTACCAGGCTCTGCAACGAGCATACGCCCTATTGCAAGAACAGGTCGGAGGAACATTGGATGCAGAACGAGAAGTTAAGGTCTAAATGGCTTATATTACGTGACAGTAAAGGATTGTAATTGTTTGGGGGTTTCAGTTTACTTGCTCAGGTTGTTTTCGAGCTAAACTGGGGTCAGCCAGCCCTTCCAGCACACTGGCAGCTGGGGGTGCGGGGCAGGGGACCCAGCTGGGCTGGCTGCCGAGGTGGGCTCCAGGGTCTCTCTCACTTCTCAGTGAAGTGCTGGTTTGCTGGAGGAACCACCATTACTACAGTTTCGTCTTTTTTTCACCTCTGATCAGTTTAAGAGAAATTCAGAGAGAATTTTTATGGGAAATCCTTAAAATTAAGCTCTTTTTCTATAAAAATCTAGGACAGATAGCCTTAAATATATAATGCTTGGTATTTAATTCCTTCTGGATTCTGTGAGATTACATGATTCCTCATAAAATGTTTAGAAGGCTTATAGCTGAGATTCCTTTTCTTAATTAAATTGCAAAGTGTCCTATGCTATTCTGCCTGCCTATCTGCCTCACAAAGCCCATGTGGCTTCAAACGTCTGGCATAAAATGTTACGTTTATTATGAGTATGTTGTATATTACAAGGTGTTGGCAGGACTTATCATGCATGGAATGCAAGGGTGAATACAGTAAATAAAGGGATACATTCTGTTCTGAGCTAACAGTTTGAAATTTAATGGAAGTGTAACTGCAAAATTTGGCTTAATTTGGCTCTGTATCTATTGTGTGAACATGTTATCCAGTTCAAGGTAAGGATGACAATGCCAGGAGATACCCATATCATCCAGCCCGGTGCCTCCGGTGGGAACACCTCCAGCAGCGGTGGCACAGCACCACGTACCACCGAGCTGTGACTCTCCCAGCCGTGGGCAGCTCCCCGGCCCCAGTCAGACATAAACGGCCAAATTCCTCTAGCTAAAGTTCATCATTTCAATAATATCTTGGCTTTCCTAGCTATTTAACTAGTCTGGTTTTCTTCCACTGAATAATTCAAATAACTAACTGCTAATTTCACCACTGTCTCCACTGGTGAGTACCTCTCAGCCACCCAGATTTAGCAGCACCTCTTGTCTCCCAGCGACCTCCCTGTTCGGCAGCCATAGATCATCTCACTCTCTCTGAATGCTCAAACTGCATTAAAACTAACATTCCCAGAAGCATGCGCTCTGCTTTGAAGTGGTAGGGATTGCACGTGTAGAGAAAATCGTAATGAAACAAGACATGCCCAGCTTGAAAAGTGACTTGATTTTACTTTTTCCCTAGTGAGACAAAAGAGAGAACAATGCAGGTAATGCAAACAAATAAGATCATTTTCATTGTAAATAACAAGATAAGTAGCAGATAAATGGTTTGAGGAAAGAAAATCTGTGAAACGTTATTTAACAAATAAAATGGCTAATAATCATTACATTTATTCTCCAGAAAACACATGTAGGAACGTGGTACATATTTAAATAAGCACGAAGCTACAAGTATAGTAAAAAATTACACACAATACAGTTAAGACCGTAAGATAGGATACTAAACGCATAAGGAGGAACACAGGTTGCCAGCATGTAACGTTACGTATGTAGGTCTGTTCTGAGCTTTTTAACTCATCAAAAATTTAAGGGAAACAGGTGTGCCCAGAATTGTGGCATAATAATTTTCATTTGTCTTCATGGAGAAATGAATCTTTGCATTACACTGGCTTTTTTAAACACCTTGTTCGAGAGTAGGGAAGGCTGCTCTACTGCAGACTGTCATAACCAGCTGTAAGGAGCCATTTATATTTTGCTGTCCTACTATCTACCCAATGGGATACTGCTTATGTTAATTTTGGCTTAAGTCACAACACTATTATCCTATCTTACAGACTTCTTTTTCTGATCGATAACTAATGTTGTGTGCTTAGCTGCAAATTTATTCTGCCAAAGAACTTCAATAATTATTAAAAGTATCTGATGTTTTAAGTATTTTCTGTACCTGTGTTAGCTTTTGTCTTTTAGAGAAAGTTTGATTTATTATTTTTTCTTTTTTCCCTGGCATCCTACAGACACGTGAGCAGCTTCAAGCCGAAATACACCGATCTCAGGCTCAGATAGAAGACCTGGAGAAGGCCCTTGCTGAGCAGGGGCAGGTAATGCGTGCGGCCAAACACTGGCCCTTTCTCCAGCCTTCGTGCTGGAGGCGGGCGGGGGCTCTAGAAACGTGCCTGCTCACCTTACCATGTAATACTGCAGATGCTCTTGAGTGTTTATGTCTGTATGGGATCATCCTGATGCGACTTTTCAGCAGCTGTTTCGTTTCATACAGAGCAGACGTACCAGGGAAGTAACTACCGTCCCCGTCACTGTGCGCCGCACAACCCCCGCCACCACTGCACCCCGATTTAGGAGACATTAATGTAACCTGCCGAGAACTCTTTCCATAAACATGTCAATTAATCGGAAAGAAAGCACTTAATACATGTGGTCTGGTTGGTTTCAAGGAGAGTCAGGCATGCAAGGGCTTTTGAAAACCCCGCTCTCCACATTTACATGTGCTCGTTAGTATCTCAGACATCAGTCCCCAGAGCCCCGAGTCCCCATCGGTGCTTACACGCTAACTCCTGAAATCAAGACCCATTTCAGCCCCATATATCTTTGCTGATCTCAGCCTTAATGCCTCACTTGCTCCAGCTAATGGAGAGAACGGCAGACGACGCCTGCGTGAACGGATCTGTGATGTGCAGATGTTACAGTAAGGGAAAGCAAAAGTCAGCTGGTAAAGGCGTGCCTGAATTCGGTACGTGTACAGCTGTGAAGTCAAAACGGGTGCGATATATTCATCAGACACTGAGAATTTCTCTGCACAGCCATGGAAGTGAATTCCCATGCTCATTGTCACTGCCTCAAGTCCCAAAGTACAGGGTCTGTCTGGTGGCCAGCTGACAACTGTGCCCATTAGTCGTCCTCTATCCCTTCACTGTCCCTAGCTTAAAATTGCTTTCTGCTGTTTTATTATGCACCTCCTGAAAATTAAATCAGTGAACAACAGGTCAGTTCCCTTATCGATTTAAAGAGTATATAAATACTGAGAGAGTATTATGGTAAGGAAAAGGAAAAATTGTGTTTGGGAAGAAGTTGGTCTGCTTTAAAATCTCACAGACTATCAGAATTTTTGATACCTAAGAGAAAATTGGGAAGCTAAAATAAAGGAAGAATAATTATTTTCTAATGAAATGTTTATTTAATGAAAGTAAAAGTAATCTTTCCTTGCCAGCAGCTTTCCCTTGCTTTCCAGCTTTCCAGCTCCAGAAAATTTTGCTTTCTTAAAAGGAGAAAAGCAGGTGTTAAATTAGAAAGGGCTTAAACATTTCAAGGGAAGGAGCAAGTGCGTAGTATGTATGTTCAGCAAAATCAAAGTGGCTTTAATCATGTGAAAAACTTTGCTGTGAACACTTTCTTTAAATTCAGAGAAAGTTTATATATTAGGACTATTTGAAGTGTCCAGTTCAGCTGTTTGTGCAGTTCACCATGCAGCTTGTTCATGCAATAGCTTGTCAAATCATCCCAGTCATTCTTTCAAAAAGGCTTAATTTGAAATACAATTCAATAATCTACAAAACTGCATTCTAGGAAATTTAGTCTAAATGATTAACATGAAGCACATCACATTCAACCAAACATGTTGAGCTCTACCTTTTTCATCCCATCAGGCATTATTAAGATCTTATTTTTGCATTGATGTGTTAAGGCTTACACATGGTAATTTTAATTTCTGAATTCACTGCAAGGTGTCTGCTTTTGCATGCCTAGTTCATTCAAGGCTAGCTCGGTAGTCTGTCACCTTGGTCTGGCCTTGAGATTTCACTCTGCAAAGCCAGCTCCACTCAAGGTCTTGGGAGGTTTGGGAGCTACTGCAGCTTTCGGTGGGTGACACTCAGCCCCTGGCACAGACCGCATTATACTCCTGGCTGTTGCATGCCATTTGGACTGCAGTGCTGAGGTCCAAATATTTGCCATTCGCATACAACCTTGCCTAGGTAGTGCTAGAAAATTCTCCCCCGGAATGTTCCCCAAACAGAAAAGGCGTTGTGGTGTTGGAAGCTTCTGCTTCCCTGCCTGCACAGCCCAGTGGCTCTGAGTGCTCGCAGGGAGTTGTGCGGCCCCTCAGAGGCAGGAGGATCCAGCGCCCACGTCCACACTACCGAAATCGGGGAGCATCCTGGCAGCGGGGTGGTGACTCAGACCAAGCACCTCTATTCCACCACACAACACCCTCCTCCTCCTGGGTCGGGTGAACTAGTCAGTCCTGGCACTGAGGTTACGCAGTCCAGAGATGTGCATAAAGTAGCATAACACGGGAAAACGTTAAAAGGAAAATGCACCTTAAATTGGAAGAGCACAGAGTTTAAAACCACACTGACTCCAAAGGTGATAAAGAAAGAGGCACACCTCTAGCCTTGGGATAGCCTTGATAATGAAATATTGCAGGCTGCAAATATCTAACCCCTAGCTGGAAATACAAGAAATGTTCCCAGGCTGTTCCTAGCTTGTGTCTTATTTTCCAGCCAAACAAACAACCGAACAAAAAAAACCCCATAAGCATAAAATGTTTTTTGAGAACTTTACAATAGTACTGAACCATTTTATCATTATTTCAGCTTAACCTCTTATTATTGTTAACCTTACTGATAAATAATGTTCTGGGATTTGTGGCTTTTATATATCCATCAGACTAAGAAATTAGTTTCAAAATTAGGTTTATTTTGCCTAGTGTTCAGAAATATGTAATTTGTATTCAGTATAATTGAAATCTAATAATAACTGCATAGCTAGAAAATTCCCTTTTGATGCAAACGAAGGAGTGTTTCTATTCCATTTGTGTACTACAGACTGTTAAAATAAAACAGAAAGCGTGAGCTTTTGTATCATAGGAAGTAGTGGAATTACAATTTCATATGCAGCATTATTCTGTCCCTCTTCTCTAGATGTGTGATTTAATGAAATACTTGCTACTGTGTTTGTGCTAAACATTGCCAGCTTCACCTACAATATTGGTAATTTCTTTTTCAAGGACATGAAGTGGATTGAGGAGAAGCAAGCATTGTATAGAAGAAATCAAGAACTGGTAGAAAAGGTGTTCTATGTTTCTATTTGTATTATTCAAATAGTATTTGTAGCTTAAGGAATGCAGAAGGTCAGATATTTTTATCTGTATCACACAGCTGTATTGGAAATAATTCATGTATAGTAAGATCCTTATAAAGTGCTCTTCTGGCATTCCCTATTGCCCCATAAAATGTGCCAGCATGAGGTCATGTGAGGATGTGGTTGTGGGGAAAATCCCCATGTTCCCCTGTCACTGGTGCTTGCATCCCCACTCGTGCTGACCCCACGGGGCGTGCTCGGACCCTCGGCGCTCGTGCTGACCCCGGCACTTCCCCGGCACAGTCAAAGCGCAGAGGATCTGGAGTGACGCTTTGAAAATGGTGCTAACGCGTGTTGCTTTATTTTGCAGATAAAACAAATGGAAGCCGAGGAAGCTCGCTTAAAACATGATGTCCAGGACGTTAAGGATCAAAACGAACTCCTGGAGTTCAGGATCTTGGAGCTTGAAGTGAGAACGCGTTGCACCCACAGTCCTGCCCGCCTGTCCTGGGTGGCGCGAGCCGTGGCTGGGGGCACCGCGGCTTTGGGAACTTGCCCACGTTTACTCTAAAGAGCTGCATTGCATTGAATGAGACCAAAGGGTTTGGCACAAAGTGCCACTAAAAGAGGGAAAAAAAACCCAACAAACACCCAGGGATCGATACTGGTATTCTTGATAGGTTGTTCTGGCAGTCTTACTACTCAGGTAATTTTAGGATCCGGAAGATTGGCTCATGATGTAGACACACATTTTACTACACTCCATCTGTTCCGAAAATGCAGAGACATAAAACCAGAACAGTTCATATGTGGGAAAGAAAATTTAAAAAGAACTTATAAAAAGAACATTGCCAAAAATCATTGCTGTGTTTCACCTCTTGCTAAACCTGCAGAGAAGGAATCACATGGCCCAGACCGCTCTGTTTACTCCACTGAGCCTTCTGTTTTCTATATCAATGCCTGTATAAACAGAATGTACAAGCTCTTGGAAACTGTTTTCCAAATTCTTCAGAGAGAGATTAACAAAGCAGCCACTTACAAGAAGGAATTAAATGCTACTGATAATATACTAGCTATGAGTGTATAGTTTTGTTCAAATATGTAGTCAAAATAATAGGTAAGTGGTCATGATCAGTGCCCAGTGAAGAAGTATGGTGGGAAAATATTAGCGCTGTTAATATGTACGTCTGCCCTGCTTTGCAGCCCGGTGGAGGTCTTCCCTGTCAGCCCCGAGTACCCTCACAAAAGCACATGGTCTGGCCAGGGAAATGGCTCTGGCTCCTGGCTGTTGGTGTCAGTAGCTACAGGCTGCGGGAGGAAGGCTTCTGTGCTCTACGCACCCAAACTAAAGCCACACTGCTTTGCAGTGTGTTCAGTTAGCGTGAGCCGTTTTCAAACCGTATTTATCAAGTTCTCGGTGAAGCTGCCATTTGTGACATACCGTAGTGGGTAACCAAGCAATTATTGTCATTTCAGGAAAGAGAAAGACGATCGCCTGCCATCAACTTCCATCACGGTCCTTTTACAGAGGGGAAAAGCCCTCTGCAAGTGTACTGTGAGGCAGAAGGTGTAACAGTAAGGGATTCTCGTTTTGTACTCTCCTTTCCCTAACCAAATACAGACGCTGTTCTGACTCCTGGTTTTCCATTTCTCTCTTGTTAGGACATAGTAGTAGCAGAGCTGATGAAAAAATTGGACATTTTAGGGGATAACGCCGTAAGTGTATGTTCCTTTAATAAATTGTGCATGCTTTGGTAGATATTTGTCCTCGTGTTAAGTTAGCAAGGCCTTCTTGGTTTGCTGCTGCACCACCCGTCCTCCCTGTGCTCAAAGTACTGGGCTACAAGCTAAGCGCTTCCTGGCTTTTTAAGATTTTGTTAATAGCCTTCTGACCAGTGCCATGCGGGATCTTGGTGTCACAACATTGCTCTTAAATTTCCAATGATTTAGAAAATATTTTGAAACTTTGGTGTGTGTTTTTTTTTCTGGTCACTGTTCACACATGGTTTGTTTATTTGCTTACTCTTCATTTGCTTCACTTTTGCATTTTAGCAGCTGTGTATTTTAATTTTGTCTAATAACCCATAAACCTTCGATAGTGACCAGCACATTAATCAAAAACCTACCACAGCGGCATGAAAAGAAGAAACAAATAATAAGAAATTTGAAAGTGTTTCTCCTTTAGCAAATGGAAGTGATTAGTTATACCTGTAGCTATGTAGGTAGAAGATATAGGTGCCCTTGTATATTTTCCCCCTGTACCCTCATCTACGCGCAGAGCCACAGGGCCCCCGCGGCTGCGAGCGGCAGAGGAGAGCAGAGGGTCTCGCAGAGCCCTCGGCCGCTGCGGGGCCGCCCCGCGGGAAACACCGCCCAGGCGTGGGTCTGCAGGGAGGTCCCCCCCTTCTCACAGCTCCTCAGCTGAGCTGCCCCAGCGCTCCCCCGTGCCTCTGCACAGTTTGCATACCGGCAAAAACGCTGTCCCCAGCGCCATGGGGGACGTCCATGGACGTCTCGTCCACCTCTCCAGTTAGACCAGTTGGGTCATCATGTCTCCGCTGTCCCCGGTCTCTGATCTCTGCCCCACAAAATCAAGCCAGGGGATAGTGGAGGAGCTGAAACTCCTTGAGGCGATTAATAACCTTCACCGCTGCTGCAGTTAGTGATATTCACACTGGCAGAAATATGAAGACTCCTAAGATCTTTTGTGTGCAAAGAATAAAAAACGTGTAGAAAGATAATAACCCATTAATCGTTAATGCCTGTGCTAACGTTGTCTTAATGGCTTTATTAATGTCAGGTTAGTCCCGTGCAGAGTGTTTTGGGACAGCATCTCAAAGAGGCAACTTGGAGACAAACAGGAACAGAAGAAGTGATAACTTTTCTCATGTTTTCTATTCCCTTTCTTTTCCTCTTGGCTTCTTTACTTATATTAATGATCTCTAGTCTGTAATGTTAATTCCCCCTGATTTATTTTTTTCCTATTACATACAACAAGTTACTTCCAGACGCGACACAGGGGGGAGTTCGCAGTTCTTACCTCAGATAGCTTCAAGATAACTGCAGACTGTTGTTATCACTTGTTTTTTTCTTGTTTTGACATGTTTAACTCCACAGACTCAGCCACCGACGGCAGACTCTGCCCCATGGGTGCATGTTGTCATGTCTGGCTGTTAGGGAGTCTGGGAAAGCGAACCCGTGTCCGACCCGCGTGCAAGTGATTCCATCCTTTTCTGTGCTTTTTCTCACTTGCATTTCCATAAAGCGCCCTGGCAGCTTCTAGCTGCTTC
>NW_010545148.1:18690-23206 GCF_000687285.1 Phaethon lepturus
ATTGCTCTAAGGCAAACCCTCGAAGGAGTACCTCTAGGTCGGGGGGTGCGATACATCCCCGCAGGCTACGGGGTCACTGGGGACAGGCACAGAGAAAGGGGGCTGAGGAACACAGATGCCCTCCTCTTCCCCACGCACAGGGGAGCCGGGTCAGGGGCTAACTCACACCATTAATATTCTGTGCAGATGTTTTCATTTTTAATGTAATGTAACTTGTTTGAAAAAAACCCTTACATTTATGGAAGAGACAATTTTCAGCAGTCCTCAGGAAAGGTCTCCCCCCACCCCTGCCAGATAGCACTTCCATTATCCTCAGCTTTGTGCATCAAATTGAAGTTCACCGGTCACCCTTCTTACCAGCTTTCTAATTACCCTGGGGGAATGATAGCTAATGGCTCTCTGGATCTGAATAAATACGGGTCCCAGACTAGAAGGACTCACTTCTACTGTCGATGTGGTCAGAGTTAGACTGAGGTCTGGGATGAAATGCAAAACTAGTTTCAGTACTTTATTATTTTTTTTTAAAAAGCAACAAAACATGGATTGAATAGCTAACATCTTAACAAATGTTTTCCAAAATCATGACTTGGCTGCACAAAATAAGGATTGTGTATTAACCTAATGTGCATATAATGAACTAAGGACTTAAGACTGCATGTCTTTTCTCAATGGCACATCGTGCTAAGCTTGACCTTGTTTTGTGTAACTGTATTTATTCCCTGTTGGGGAAAAATAGATCCAGTGTCGCCTTTTTTTTTTTAAATGTGAGAATTTTAGAAGAATTAACTATGCATATGATAAGAATTCAGCATGAAGAGTTACAATTGTTTTTACAACAATGTTGCATTACAATACTAGTTTTCTTTGCCTTAGTTTATTGTTCCTCGAACATATTTAATTTCATATTTATTTAATACAGCAGTGGCCCAAGTAGTGGATTAATAGCAAGACACTGGGATTTGTTGTAATTATATTCTGCTTTTGGCGCAGAATCTGACCAATGAAGAGCAAGTAGTTGTCATACAAGCAAGGACAGTTCTCACGTTGGCTGAAAAGGTAATAACAACTGCATCACTCATCAGTAAACGCATGTCATGAAAGCATCTGACCCTCTCAGAATAGCTCACTTGAAGACACTGGTGATGTAAATGATAGTTCCATCACAAAATGCCGTGATTCTTTATGTGGAATTACGCTTGCACTAGTTTTCACCAAAATAAAAGTAACATTCAGGCAATACAGACAGACATTGCTTATTTTAAAATGTTACTTAATTAGCAAAATTATGTTAGAAGGTAAGTGGCTAGGCTTTGAAATAATGGTTTTTTTCTATCACCAGTATATATATAAAGAAAAAATGTAATAATGTAATTTTTCCTCTTTTATTTAGTGAATTTAAATAAGTACTTGCAGTGTGTGCTGACACACCATAAAGTCACAGTGAAAGCTGAATACAGAGGCATGCTGCCTCTGCTTTTTAGGCTTAAGCGCCTGATCTCTGTTTTTGTGCACAGTGGCTACAGCAGATAGAAGTGACGGAGTCTGCGCTGCAGCAGAAGATGCTGGACCTTGAGAATGAAAAGGTACCCGAGGATGGGGGGAAGGAACCAGCGGGAGAGGCAGCGGGAAGAGCCGTTGTGTTTGAGCCGCAGCAGTTGCACTGACTGCCTCTTCCTTGTGTCCCCAGGAGCTGTTCAGCAAGCAGAAGGGCTACCTGGATGATGAGCTCGACTTCAGGAAACAGTCCTTGGACCAAGCTCACAAGGTGAGGAAAATCAGTCTTGGCTGAATTATGATATCTTGATTGATTTACCTCATGTAACATTTGAGAGGAAATGGCCTCAGGTTGCGCCAGGGGAGGTTTAGATTAGATATTAGGAAAAATTTCTTTATGGAGAGAGTGGTCAAGCATTGGAACAGGCTGCCCAGGGAGGTGGTGGAGTCACCATCACTGTAAGTGTTCAAAATGTGTGGACGTGGCGCTTTGGGACATGGTTTAGTGGGCATGGTGGTGTTGGGTTAATGGTTGGACTTGATGATCTTGAAGGTCTTTTCCAACTTTAATGATTCTGTGATTCTGTGATGTATAGTCTGTTTTTCTATAGAAAAGCTCTGTGCTTTGGACAGTACTGCTCATGGAGTGACCCGAGGACTAAATAGGCTGAATTTTAAATAAATCCTTTGTAGCCTTCGCTACCAATTAGTTCCTTATGGACAGAGTTCCTTGTGTTTGGGTGGCTCTTCCAGGATTAGGATCTGAATGATAACTTATTAAACACAAGTTTTAATTTAGCAGAGATTTTGGTAAATGATAAGAAAATGATGTTTTCAGTAACTTCTCTTTTCCTTCCAAAATAGAGATTTTAGCCTAGACATTTCCTTAATGTTTAGCCTTCCTTAAAGGCTTCTTAATGTTTCCTGTAATCTTAGATTACAGCCTCTGTAACCAAAACAGCTGGAGGTATTATGTGATTCTGTAAATTTGAAATGAAACTGCTTTTAGGTCAGGTTCATCATTAGCTGATCTCTTCAGTCATTAGCTGTCTTGTTTCCTTCAGTTAGAGAAGTGTTCAATATATACTCATGAAACATATAAACATAAAAATTTTCATATTGATATATCTCATTCTTTCAGTTCCACTTAAATCGTGAGCACAGTTACCCTTGAGAAGCAATGAGTATTTATGCCTCTTTATACCTGTTATGTATTTGTATCTCAGACCATTTGGGGGAGCTTTTACTCGGTACACTTTCTGTTCCTGTAAGGATGATTTTTAAGACTGATCCTGCCAAATGCCGAGCTCTATCTGGAACCAATGCCTATGCACAGTGGAAACCCTGGAAAGTAGACAAGGCCCCCCTTACCTGCAGTCTCAGCCCTAAGGCCAGATTATCTCCTGCAGCCTTGAGCTGTTCTGAGAAGCAGCTAGGTGCAGCCGAAGGCTGAGCCTGTAGGATTCATCTTCAACAATAAGCCCTGAGAGAGGTGATCCCTTGGGTGAGTTCTGAAACAGATCTATAAAACTGAGTATGCGAAACTTGCCACAGCAGCAGAGTGGGAAAAATCATATGGCATTGCTTGAAACTCCTGGTAACAGCATGGAGTCTGCAGGAGAGCTCAGACACGGAGCTGTGGCTGTCGAGTAGGGTGTTACTCGGTACCCCTGCGGCTCCTGGCCAGACGCTCACTCTCCATCCATGAGATGGATCTCTGGTTCCAGGATCCCAAATTTACCAAAGGGTCCAACAACAACTACCTGCTTCTTGGCTCTGCAGCTCCTGGAGAAGGAACGAGCGTAATGAACGTGTTGCGGCCAAGGCAGAAATAGCCGAGGGTTATTTGCATTTTCCTATATTCTTTAAAGACATCACGTGAGTCTCCCCAGGCAAAGTGATGGGCTGTACTCCTGGGCACAAATGCAGCCTGAAAGCAGCAAGAAAGCTTTATTCTGCCCCAAAATTCAAGTGGCAAAAGCTCTTTTGATTTGTATAATGTTTCACTTCCATGTTCCCTTTGTGCCCCTTGAGATGAGGAGCCGCTAATCTTCCCCCGCTAACTGCAGCCAACAAGATTACCAGCTGTAACCACTAAGCTTTTTGCACGGTTTTCATTCCCTTTGTTTGCTGGCGGGGGATTTTGCTATGAGAAGCACTTGGCTCACAGAGAGACTCCTGACACTGCTGCTGCTCTGGAGACCATGAATTTCCCCACGCTCTTTCTTCACAAGTCAATATAATCAGAGAAGGATAACAGTTGCATAATCAAGGTTTGGGGTCCAACAGAAATCCATGTTTCAAATAACAGCATTTTGTTGAGACAGTTACTGTTTGCAAGGATGTTGGCGTTCACTTTTAAAAGTGAAAGCAGAATCTTCTTCTGAGGTCTTATCCGATCTTCCCCACAGAGATACCATGGTTGCTGTCTTTCAGCTATCATCAGTATCCATAACTCCTGCCATGATGATGTTATTCTTGTAAATGCTTGTATTCTTCCATCCTGACTCTGCTAAGCCGTAGTAAGAAAACACCACCAGCAGCCTTAGGTGGAAAAGCTTGTTGATTTTGAATTGAGCTGAATTATTGCAACAGATATCTATGGCATGTTCAAACAGCCTGTCTAGAGGTTCAAGCCACACTATTGCAGCAGTCTTGTTCTCCTGAGGCCACGGAGAGCTCTGCAAGGTTCAAACCACACTATTGCAGTCGTGTTCTCCTGAGGCCACGGAGAGCTGTGCAAGATGCCACCAGCTTTGGAGAGAGTGTGCAAAGGTGCCATCATTTGCTGCTTTGTCTTTTGCTCTATATCAGACTTGATGAAAAAGATTTTATCTTGCTTTTGGCTTGTGTGAAGGAATAGCATTCATCTTGGACTTTGAAGGAGAAGACATCGTCTGGCAAGGTCGTGTGCATTAGGAGGGTACCAGGTTTGGTGACTCTGGGGAAACATTGCCAGTCCATTTCCTACACACTTCTATATCTCTTTATCTGTGCCGTAAGAAGAGCTGGCGGGGAAGGC
>NW_010545149.1:0-12532 GCF_000687285.1 Phaethon lepturus
CCTGCCCCTTCTTCCAGAGGTGATAAAAGAGATGGCACCTCCTGTGTTTCAATTTGTGTCCATTGCCTCTGGTCCTGTCACTGAGCACCTCTGAGAAGAGTCTGGCTCTGTCTTCTTTAATCCTCCCCACTGGGGATCCATACGCTTTGTTAAGATCCCCCTGAGTCTTCTCTTCTCCAGGCTGAAGAGTCCCCCCACTCTCTCAGCCTTTCCTCCTGTGATGTGCTCCAGTTCCTTAACTGTCTTTGTGGTTCTTTGCTGCACTCACTCCAGTATGTTGATGTCCTTCTTGTACTGAGGAGCCCAGAACTGGACTTAGCATCCGGACGTGGCTTCACCAGTGCTGAAGCACAGAGGAAAGATCACCTCTCTCGATCTGCTGGCAATGCTTTTCCAATGCAACCCAGAATGGTGTTGGCTTTTTTTACTGCAAGGGCACGTTGCTGGCTCATGCTCAACTTGGTGTTCACCAGGAATCCTCAGCTGCTTCTCTGAAGAGCTTCTTTTCCAGGTGGTTGGCCTCCAGCATGTACTGGTGCATGGGGTTATTCCTCTCCTCGTGCAGGACGTGGCATGTTGCGTTGTTGAATGTTTCAAAGCTTATGAGGGAGACCAGTATCTAACGTGTTCTCAAATCAGTCTGAATCATTCAGGAGGGGGATTGCTTGTGGTCACTGCTTCCAGCCCCTTTCTCTTTACTGTCCAAGGCCCTCACTCAGAGATGAAGAGAGAGAATTGAGCGGTGCAGAAACTGTTGTTGACTTTTGGCCAATAAAACACCGGAAGGAATTTAACAGCATTTAAGGCTTCAGGTATTCACCACTTGGAGAGGGTGGGTGTGGGCAGAAAGGTGTCCTGATCAAAGCAAACATCTATGGTGACCTCAGAATTGCAAGGAGGGTTTTCATGACTTTCAGGGAATTTCAGAGAATTGATAGTGATTTTTAATCAGGAAGGTGGACTGAGTAGTCCAAGGAGACTACTATATATAGTCAAAACATATTCACAACTGCGCACAGTCATGTGGTAAGGCAATCATGAGAGTCATTGACTGTTCTACTGGGGGGCCATCTCACCACCAAGGCAGGAGGAGGAGACTGTCAGCAGACAATAGCAGATTCATAGGAGTTTCCTTAAAAGCTATAGAGGAGTGGGAAGTGATGCGGATGACGGGCAGTAACAAACATCTCTACCATCTTCTAGACATGGGCTTCAGATCTGCATATGTTGAAATTGTGGAAGGTCTGATGTGCAAGCCTTTGTGCAGAGCTCTTTTCTGGCCTCAGTTTCAGTGGTTGTATCGAAATGCACAGAGTGTTATTTCTGTGCATGTGTCTTCCCACATGACTCTCCACTTGATACAAGAAGCCTCCAAAGCTTCCTGCCCAGCTTTGTCTGAGATTGCACTAATAATTCCTGACTGAGAAGTCTGTGAGTCTGCAAATGCATGGGCATTATCTGTGCCGTGCAGAAGGGTGAAGGCAAAGACTGGGTGAAAGAACATGATCTCTGGGCAGGAACTTCTTAAAGTACAGAGCTGTTATAAACCCAGATCTGAAAAGGAATTATGCAGAAGAGACCTCTTCTCTAGAGGGGGAGGGCACCCTCCCGTTGGTTGTTTTTCTGGAAAATAGCAGACAGAGAACAACGTTAAGGGAGATTTGAAATTCTCGTTCTTGTCAAAGCCCTTTTATTTCTGTGAAGACTCATGTGAAGAATTTTTTGCATCCTTGGATACAGGAAAGCAACTAACAAAGACGTAGCGTGCTTCCTTCATCAGGCGGTTACTAAGCATTTTAAGACTTGAACTTAATACCTTAAGAAAAGGCTATATAAAAATACTGCTGCCCTTGTATTCAAGCTTCTTGGGATGCAGGCGTTACTGAAGGTGGAAAATGATAAAACTGAGATTTTATTTTTGGTTGCCAATAGTTAGAGCCACTTATAATTTCTAGCCAATTTTATGTTCTCCTTCACTCTACCCACTGCTGCATTTCTGTTCTCCCCTGGGCCTACCAGTTTTAATTAATAGATGCTGGCATGCAATGGTGTTTTTGGGGGAAAAAACTTGAGTGCCTACAGTTTGACTCTAATTCCAGTGGTGATAAAAGATACAAGAAAGTCTTATGTAATCAGTTACAAACACAGAGTGGTTTCATTCTGCTTTTTGGAAATACTTGCATATAATTTATGATTACTATAATGATTTACACCTGATCAGGACTGTGTGATTTACCCCAGTCAGATCCATATGTTGGATCTGTAAGGATGCAGATAGCTTACCAGATCTCTGCATCTGCCAAGAGTTACAATTGTTTTATCCCTTCTTTTATACTTCACAGATATGGTAAAGTATTATGCAATGTTTATGGTGTTGCCTGGTTTTGGAATCTAGGCAGTAAATGTTAGTCAGAGTTATTTTTGGTTGTCACAACAAACAGGAGAAAAGAATACCACTATCAGTTTGCTTTAATAGTTACTTAGGTAAGACAATTTGCACAATGCGATAGGATAGCATTGTAATTCTTTGTACTTATAACTGAAGTAATCATCCTCAAAATTTGATTGCATATCAGATACTTATGTCCAGAGAGAGTTTTAAAGAGGAAAGCCATGATCCAAATATATTTTCTGGCACCGTTACAGAGGCAAGAAAAGCTAGTTGCAATTTTCAGAATAATGACACACAAAACCATTCATACACTTGCCACTTCAGAGGCATGAAGAGACACGGCATGATGAATAGCTGTTTCCAGACAATTAGAACATCTATTTTGGCACTCATTTGTGAGTTTGTTCACATCGGGTGTGTCTTATTTTCAGTGTCAGGACTTTGTGCCCTTTGCTTATGATAAGAATTGTTAATTCTATCAGAGATAGGGGACTATGTCTGTCTCTGTATGTTTTTTTCAGGTATCTGTAATAAAAATGGGTAGTGTTTGAAATCTCCTAATTTTTTGGTCTGTCTTTCCTATATTAAGCCCTCTTGGAATCACCGAAGATCAGTGTATGCCCTGAGAGTTGCTTTTTGATCAGGGGTGAATGTAGCAGATAGCTAGAGTTACACTTTTTAGTGATGACAGTGGTAGATCTAGCAAATTAACTGTTTCAAATTTTGAGGATCTGGGATGTAACCAAACAATAATTATCTCTGTATTTTGGACTTTAGATAAACACCAAATTCTAGTTAGAATGGTGGTTTAAATGCCTTGCATCAAAATACAGTTATTTACTTCAAGGTCCTTAATTGAGAGTTATTTTTTTAAACTTCATTATGTGAAATTTATTAGGACATTGCTCATGAATGGAACACAGCCCAACCACGCTATTTTAGTGTAAGTTCTATTATACTGCAGAGAAAAAGTCTACTACTCTTCTAGCAAGAGACAGAGCGGTTTGTTCTGAGAATTGCTAATGGAAGTCTTCACATGCTTGAATGGTGACCTAAGTGTGAAGTGTCTTCTCAAGTGTTTCTCTTGGTTACCAGTACTGCATATCTGAATTGATCAAACAAAGAAATCAGGTACCCAAAAGTCTGTCTACATCTTATACTAGCAGGTCTAATACTACATTTTTTTACAAACCTAGTTTGGCCTGTGAGCCTAGCAGGCATTACAAATTTCATAGCCACTGCTCATGAAGATGTATTAATTCTAAAGTTTTGGAATATACTGTGAAGGATTCAAAATCATATTAATAAACTAAGATTTTGTAATATTTATATTGATACATTATTCTCTTTCCAGATACTTAGCAAACCTACAGTCCTATACTATACACACAATGCAAAGATTTAACTATAGGCTATTTGCATCAGTATGTGTTAATCATGTGGAAGTATTCTACAGATCAAATGATTAGTAATAGGACTTTTGAGAGAAATGACAATGAAGCAGTTTATGTAACAAAAGGCCATCTTGGAACTGGATGATTTAATATGTTTAGTTGTGTTTCGAGCCATGATTTGTCAGTATAACTGTTTTCTTTTGACATTTCCACTGGTCTTGGAAAAAGCATCAAGACCTACGCAAAACCAGACATAGTAGCTGTCTGAGCTTTCTAATATCTTTTCTGTACACAATTTCTGTAGCACTTGCATGTACTAAGAAAGCAGTCAGAATGATTTTTAGTTTATATTCATTATTCTCTAGGTTTTCAATTAGCCTTTCATATGAAGTTATTTTCAAAATAAAGTCATTGCACTTCTGCATATTTGCAGTATTAACTTTAGAATAATTTTGACGTTTGACATCAGGAGACTAAATTTTGCACTGATTAAATGAAATTTCACAGATGTAGATGAAAACATAATGTGAAAGGCTTCAGCGGTAAAAGGACATGAACAATCTATTGAGTATCTTAGTTACTTTAGGTGATAAGTCTCCTTGGTGCTGTTATTTGTTGCAAAAATTCTGACATTGCATGACAAACTTCAACTCTACAGTTCAATGTTCTGCTGGCTACGTGTTTTTAGCTATAAATGTAGAACAGGAAGGCAGCTGGTTGATGGAGTGTATGGTGCGTGAGGCTAGGCAGTTGAGAAGAAAGGACAGAATTTATGAGAACTCCAGATCATCCTAGTTTAACTCTATTGATTTTGTCCCAGGATGCCACCGGCAAAGTATCAGGGTAATGGGTTTGCACTTTATGGATGAGAATTAGAAGAAATTTTGTATGTGTGTGTGTCCTTGCGCCTAACAATATGGAAGCAGGCTGTACAGAAACATGTACAAGTTGTTTTATGGGCTTTAATTGCAACATTACGTTGCTTAGCATCGCTTAAAATATGCAGAGTGCACTGGTGAAATTTGATCAGGAGAGGAAAATTGGGAACAATTTTGCCTGCAGTCATATCATGGGGACAGGTGACATGGTTGAACAAGTTGCTGCCGTGGACCAGCAAAACACTGTGTTACTGTGGTCCCGTGCCTCTGCTGAGTTTGATTAACTTTGGTGAATCTCTGCCTTGGAACAAGTGTCACTGGAAGCACATCTTTTAACTGGGGTAAGACTTAAGTGTTGTTGAGTCTGTTTAGATGGGATACGTCCCTCTAAGTCTTGTGTTTTGCAGAGGAAAACACATTTTTCTCAACTGCATTCAGTAACTGTTCAATTACTCCTCAAGCTTTACGTAGAAAGTAAACTTTAGAAGTGGAACCAAGGCATGGCTACCTACATTTCTGCCCCCCCACCCCATTTATCACTATTCAAAAGTGTGCCTGTATTTTTAAAATTTTTTTGTGTTCTGTATACCCCTAATTTCCTGCAGTCTTACTAGTGTATTTTGTTTTCCGTTGTTTTCTCAAAAAAGCTGTTTTTCAATAGTCTCATACAAAGGAACTGTATTCACTCAGAGGTGGAGATTGCAGAGTTATATGAATTGACTCTGATAGTATATATGTAAAAAGTGTGTAAATTCCTTTGAGATTAAATACATGGTACATTTTTCTTACATTTCAGAGCTAAATTAGATATTGATTTTTTAAATGAGAAATCTATTCTAAGAATACAGAACCTTGCTAACATATTATGATTCTTGCATTTTGTGCTTTTAGATTATTTGATATTGATTGTAGTTTTTAAATTTAAAAGCTCACATTTATAAGCAAAATCTCTCCATAATTTATTTTGCAAATTTTTTCATAAAACTGCATTAGCTTAAAGCAAAACATCCTCCCTTAAAAAAGTCTTTTTCAAACAATTATAGCACTCACCGTAAAACAACTTTAGACCAGTTCAGGGAATCGGCAGTGAATTTACAGGCTCGTTCACTTGTAACACCGCTTTTTCTGGTCGGGATATTTCAGGTTCTAAGCTTGTCCTTGTCTGAATGGGTCTAAATGGCCCACGTGGAAAAAGAGCTGGGGAGTTCTAGTTTCGTGGCAGATGAGACAGTGCTCGCTCTTGCATCCAGCCAAGGTGATCTGATTCGTTCTTTCTTGGTATTTATCCTGTATGGGATCAAAAGTAAAAAAGCCAAGGTTTCCTTGAGGTAAAGTAAAATTAATGAAGTTAACAATATGAGGGAAGAATCCTGAGGAGAACAGCAGCAACAGTAGTGCTTCCTGTTGCGGTGGGGGTTCGCCCTCGTATTTTTTACAGGGTTTGCAGTTCAGCAATGCTTTCAACTCTCTCCTTGCAGAATTTATGGTCAAGTATGCTTTTTTCTGTCTGCATTTGTTTGCCGTAATTCTCTGAAATCAAGACCTTGTCAGAGTGATTCATGACTTCTGTCACCTTCGGCTGGATTACTGCAACACAGGGTACATGGGATTACCCTTGAAGACTGTCCTCTTGATGTCATATGGTGCCTTTTTACTTTTCCCTCTGCTGCCTATTGCATGTATTTCAGCTTAAAGCACAGCTTTCCTTCCCGTGTACTGGTAGAAGAATGAAGGTGAACTGAGACCACAGAAGAAAGCCTTCTCAAAGTAGAGAAGACAGGGAACTTCTGCCTACAGTTTTAGTGGAGGGGCCTGAAATTTGAGAGCTTTCTATGAAAGCCAAAGTTTGGTGAACTTTCGGCGAGGGCAACTCACTCGTTACGTGAAAGTTGCAGAGGTGGAACAGAACTGATCTTCCTGGCAATTTACTACCAGGTGTTAAATTTTGAAGACAGGCCCTTGCATGTCTGGCATTCATAAATAAACCAAGAAAATCAATAAGTGACTTCGGCAGCTGCCACCCTTTTGACTCCCTTGTCAGAGGCCAAGAACTGAATGAATAAGCAAATTAAGTGTTTTCCCTGAAGGAAAAGGAAAGGTAGCTTTTCCTCCAGGCTAAAGCTGAGTCTACTGAGAGTACAGGAAAGCTTTTTTTGCCATGTTACCATGGTTTGTCTGAATCTAGCAGTCTGCAGTTTTCTATGCTGTGAAGTTGTGCCTCTCTTATTTGATATCAAGATGTTTGTCCTTCAGAGAGCTGCACCCCAGGGCTGTCAGCCTCCTTCGTTTTTTTTAATTAGTTCCCAAAATATTTTTTGTTACACTTTGTAAACCTGAAAAGTACTGCTACTGTCTGTTCGCTAGAAGACAGTTCAAATTATGGCCCGTAATTCTGGCACTTCCCAGTTGAATTCTAAACCAATTTATGGTGCGTGTGTCTTTATCTCATAAAATAGTTTTCATTAAGGCTTTCAACTTTACTTACTTGCCACATGTTTAAATCATTGTAGTTACACTGATGTATAGTACATATATATCTTACCTAGTATATACAATATATCCAGTACCTCAGAGCTCAATCTGTAATACTCTAGGAACGCATGCAGTTTTTTTCTTTTTCCTCATTCCAGGCATTATAATCACGCTGTTGGTAAAATAGAATTGTAGACAGATCAACCTGAGTTGAAGAGCTGTTGTGTACATATTACATATACATATATGTATATACACATATACGTATATATACATATATACACACATATATGTATATATAATAAATTGCATTTCTGTTTAAGGTGAGCCTCCTGCAAAACTGTAAGGACACTGGAAGCGGTCCCTGGGCCATCCGGGTTTCATTGCTGAACACAGACAGCAATGGCAAAATCTTCAGTGTAGTCGATGGGTCTGATTGCATTTTCAGACCTGTGCAACAGCCCGCCACTTCCTCCAGATCCTTCCTGTGGGACTTCTGAGATCACTATCTTTCCTTTGGCAACCTCTCATTTCTCAAATAATATTATGGCTATTGAGATAAAAGCATGTTTCCCTTCACATGAGCAGCAGTACCTTGTGAATGTGAACTATCATTAAATTGCCATCAATGAAAATGAGATACTTTGATAAAACTCCTATTTTATTTTATTGTGTTAATCCTGAGTCTCGTGCTAGCTAAGGTGTTTTAAATGTCCTCACAAGGTAACCATGAGATTAATGAGAAAAGACTACAAAATGGTTGGTATTTTGCATTGTGCAAGACTATTCCCTAGAAAAACTATGGTTGCTTAGTCACCGTGGGAGAGGAAAAATGAGGAGAGGAGAAGATGAGAGTGCAGGCTATAGCCTTGTGAGGGACAGCGGGAAAGGGGAAAGTACGTGGCGAGTGAGCGGGAAACCGTAAGAAAGTACACGCCCCGTAAGGCACAAAAGGTTGGACTCAGAGGACATATATGTGGGTCTGTGGGGATCAGACAGAGGAGGAATATATGACAGGGGAGAGGTGCGAGGGGCAGGCTGGAGTTAGCTGAGGTGGGAGCCTGGAAGTAGGCTGTGAGTGATGCAGCTGCCTATTTGTCTAGTGCAGAACAAGTGTAAAATAGCACTTCTGCACACTGAGAATTGGGTAATGAAAAGTGATGGATCCTTTGGTAGCAGACCTGGGACTTGTGTATTTATGTGTCTGTTTCACTTTGGGTTTGAGCTGGAGATGATTAAGCACACAAATCAGGAGGGGCTGAAAATTTATTTTCAGCGTGAAAATAAATAAATTAGACGGCAAGTAGAAAATACTAAGTTCAGAAATGCTCAGAGTGTGAGCCAGCCTTATGACTGTGAAGAGAGGGGTCTGAGTCATTAAGTTCAGACACTTGGGGCTTGGCAGTGCTGCTTTCCTGGATCTCGGCAGGCTTGGATGGTGCAATGAGAGCATCCGGAAACACAGGGTAGCTTGGCCGAAGAAGGAACTGGACACCTTGGTGCATTTGAATTCAACGTTCCCAGAAAATCAGCATTTTATAGTATTACCTAACTACTCTTTGGCTGCCCCTAATCTTCTAATCGAAAGGTAAGAGATCTGGTCCGGTTTAAGAAGAAAGGTGGTTAGGTCTCCTCCTTTGTAGCAGACAACTTGGAAACCCAGCTCAGCTACATCTTAGAGTTCCTAAACCTGATAGTAGTAATGCAAAGTATTATTTTTCAAAACAATTTGCTGTGTTAACTCAGTCTCGGAATTTTTGAGGCCTTTGAATATTTGGAATTGGCTTTAATCTTATTACTTCTAGGAAGAGTGCTTCCTCTGGTTAGGAAGGGGCCCCTGCTGTCACAGGAGCTGTATGGCAGAGGGTTGTGGAATTGCCCCGCACGAGGAGTTTACTTTCCCGACAGAGTAAGCAGACAAAAGGGAGATGAGGTATAAAAAGCACAAGTAGATCAGCTGTAAGGCAGCACTAAATGTTGTGTTAGTCTCAAGGTTTATAGGCAGGGTGCCACGTCCCCTGCGTCTGTCCAGCCTTGTCATCTCCACCCTGACATATTGGAGGTTGTGTGCACGTACATATTAATCTGTGCAGGCTCAGTGCCTGAGGGAATGGTGTGTGTTTGTGTGTTTTTGTTCTTAATTAAAGGTGGCATCTCTGCTTTTTGGGTGGGTGAAGAATGGAGCTAAAAGGCATCAGCTGAATGGAAAGAAAAAGGAGTAAAGGATGCTGAAGATGGAGGTGAGGGTGCAAATACAGCTGAAAGACTGAGCAGGCAAGAAGAAAGGAGAACTGCTGGGGCAAAGAGATCACTGTACAGCAGAGACCTTAATCAAAACCATAGAAAGTGTTCTGAATGTATAAAGGTCCCTGCTTTGCTGAATCAGCAGCTGCTCTTGGCTGGGAAATCTCCCTGATACTTCTCTGTAGTTTTTCCCCAGTACCACACTCTGGTGGGTAGGGATAACTCTTCGGTCCCCAGGCAGTGTGTGGAGATCTCCCTGGTATGTGTGTGTGTGGCTGTGCACATGTGCATATATATAATATACTATTATATATAGTAGTATGGGAGACAGCATTCTAAAACTTTGCTCCAGTATTTAAGATAAGCCACAGAGGTGCATAATCTCATAGTGTCATTTGGGGTGAGCAAGCATGATGGTAGGCAGTCTTCTGAGCTCTGTGGTATCAGGGGCCTGCTTGGCTGCTTCTAGCACTGATCCCACCACCTGGAACATCTGGCTGTTCCTCCCTGTATTTTCCCCAGTGGCACAATGGAAAGGGAGGGGAGAGAGGAAACAGCATCTGAATCCTGTAGAGGTGACATAGAAGTGTCTGCCTTGATCCTGCACTGTCTGATCCTACGTGCTCTGAAACAGCTGGAAAGGGGAAGAGGAGCACTTCCAGCTTTATTTTTTTAATTGTATTTTATTTTATATTATTTCATTTTTATTGCCCTTTTTTCTCAGTGTAGAAGACCCCGTTTGGCTATAGCATGAACCTTATTTTCACAATTCAAGATTGTCACACAGGCATACTGTGGTTAACACAGGACTAACCCTTGACTCTCCTGGGCTGGTCTAGCTCTTTCTTTGCTAGGTGTTGGGGAAAGTAACGAGTTTTCCAAACTGTGATGAGAAACAGATAAGCAGTAATGTCATGCTGTATCTTGGCAGCCAGAAGATGGATACGAAAGAGGCAAAGAAGCATATCGGTGCTACATTTGGGATGGGCGACTACAGCAGGCAGTCTTGCACTAAAACTTAAGTTTTGGCTGTTTTGGCTGGCCTCAAGGATAGAAGGATGAGGGCTTTAATATGGAACAGGCGTCTGCCCCAGTGGGCCTGCGAAGGGATGCACAATGAAATCTCAAAGTGCAATACACGTAATCACGTCTTCACAGCTACGCAAGTGTTACTGTTCACAGACCGCTGCTGACCACAAGTGCGCACACAAAGAGGCAGCAACCCCCCCCCCCCCAAAAAAAGCCCTTGAATGTGCAATATTCATTAGCTGGGTAAAAAAATGGTATAAGGTGGGGGAGAGGCAGAGAGACACAAGGACACAAGTAAGCAGATTTGCTGGAGAAGAAGGCTGAGGGAGCTGGGATATCTTGGGGGTTGTACTGAGAAAAAGATGTGTATTTCAGCTCTGAGATATGTTGTAGCTTGGGACTGACAGTTCTGTATTTCTGCCCCAAATTACAGAACAAGCACTCTGATAGAAAAAAAATTTTGACATCAGCTATTTGGTTTATCAGTGATATCATGCTTCCGTACCAACATGTGTCTGGTAATTTTGAAATTCAGAGTTTAAAGAAGTCAGGAGACAGGAGTGATGCTGTGATACGTACTCACATATCTTAGTGGTCATACATCGCAAGAGCAGGGTGATGTATGATACTATTCTTCTGAAAACATCAATTTTTCCCTTTCTTTTAAATTAATGTGAAATACCTGAAAGGTACTAGCCCTTGATACTGAGTTGTTTAACCACAATTGATAGGCAATACGCAGAGCATGTGCTGGGATCTAGCAGTTCTGGAGAGGTCACTTTAATATGATTTAATGATTCATTTCCCACATCTTCACTGCTTCTGGTTGAACTTTGAGGGTAGGGATTTGCCAGAAGTGCTAACTGTGATGGAAGTTTGCTTATTCAGTTGCGTGTTTGCCAGAAATTACAATCAGGAGTATCTGATTTTTTTCAAAGGTGCACAGTGCTGCTGCGATTCTGAGTGTGACTGTAGCTGGAAGGATTCTGTCAGCCTGTAACAAGTGTCAGGAGCAATTATCAGTCAATTGTCATCCAGAAAATTTGTCATTGTTCTGCTAGTGCTACTCTGAGATTTGTGCTTCTTGATTTCACTTTAAGAAAGAATCAGTCTGGATGTTAAGTTATAGGACAGGGACTTGAGATACCATTAACCTTTGTGTGCTGCCACTCTCAGGAAGTTGGAGTCTGCCTGTACCTCAGGTCTGCATTTGTTAAATTGAGATAATGCTTTTCTTTTCTCTTCAGTGGTCTGTCTTCTTTCTTCAGATTGTTTCTCGGCTCGGTGACATGCCTTTTCTGTGTGTTCGGATAGTCTCCAGGCGTTGCTCCCGAGAATCTGCGGTCTCAGTGGAGGTCTCAGAGCGCAGTGCTGCAAGGCAAAGCAGTAATAATAAATCCAAATAACCAGCTTTGTTGGTGTCTGTAGCTGGGTCTGACTTCACTCTCTGTACCAAAATTGAAACTGTGTTTGGGGTTCTTCTATAAGGACTGCTGCCTCCTGGGCGGCGAAGCCTCTTCCTTTGTTCAAGGTGATAATTTCTTGAGAATCAGAAATGAATACAAATCATTTTGGCAAAGGAAGATATAGATCTATTGTATAGGATACACAGTACAAGGAATTACTCTTTTACAATGGTAGTTTAACAGCATGTTCAACACTTTGTCCTCATGAGAAAGGTTTGTGTTTGCTGCTTTTAAACTTGGACATTTCATATAGTTAGGTAGGTAATGCGTTTCCACATAGGCACCTTTTCGTCATTTACTGAAATGTATTGCTGAGGATACCCTTGAATCTCTCCACTTGCTTTTTCTGTCCAAAGTTGGCCATGCAGCTCAGTGACGTACCCAAATGCTGCTCTAATAGAGGCACATATCCTGTTGTGTGGATTTGATGTGTGTGCTCCCTGCACGTTGTGAAGTTGTTTCTGACCACATACAAATTTGAAACAACGACCAGCATTCTTCATGTGTTGACATTTCATGCTTTCGTGTTTGATGACAGGGAATATTGTTCACTGCTTAAAAGGGAGCGTGTTTAACAAAATCCTATTTGCATAAAAATGCACTCCATGAGAAGATCATAGAATCATAGTCATTTAGGTTGGAAAAGACCTTTAAGAT